>NC_080054.1:26882094-27182094 GCF_026212465.1 Amaranthus tricolor | reverse complement strand
ACGAAGTTTGTTAGTATGAAAATGTCTATAAATAAAAATTTTAAAGAAAGATGCAATTGAATATTATTAGTAAACATGATTTGAATGTCCCACAATCATATTTTATCATGTAAAAATGGTTTTATTTGGCAAAACTCTATAAAATTGTCAATTGTAATTTTTCAGTTCTTTAATTATAGTATTGTATGATTGTATGATTTAATCTAATAATATCTTTTTGAAAACTTACCTTTAATACGTAAATTATAATTAACGTAATAAAATCTTTTGAATATCAGACAATCACATTAAAAGCTGTAAAAATATTTCATTTGACAAAACTCTATAAATCAACATGTGAAATTTTTCATTTTTTATAGTATTGTATGATTGTATCATTCTTGACTCCTATCTAAAAGTCCATCTCAACCAATCATGTATTTTGTATTACTCTTCACATCCAATATAGTGTACTCCATTTGTTATCAAATAATCATATACATAATATAATCCAAGAAAGTTTGTGCCACGTGGCATTCATATACAACACAATTTGCCATCAAATTAATACTATTTTCATTTTTATATGTGTTTTTTGCATTGAAACTTTTAAATATCAATTAAATTTGATTACATTGAAACTCTTAGTCTTCATCAATTTAATTCCTCTTTCTTTGTATAAACATACATATGCTCGAAAATTAAACTCTTTGTCTTCTAAATTTAATTATACTGAAGATGAAAAAACAAAATTTTAAGATTTTTGTTAGTGCCATATACATAGTTTGCCTTAATATGATTGAATTTCAAAGTCTTCATTTAGTGCATCCCACATACTTAAGAGTAGATGTTGTTTTAAGAGTTGAGTTTATTGATTATTTCAGTTAGTATGAAAATTGAGATAAAATTGGAGAAAGATATGGTTTTTGTTTCGTTGCTATATGAATATGCAATTTTATCTCATAATTTTATGGGTGTAGATGTGGGATAAAATAAGGTTTATAAATTGAGATTAAATTTTGAAAAGTTGAGTGGAGAAGAAATAAAAGCAAAGAGAAATAAGATATTGATGAAGAGGATGTTTAATTTGTTTTCATGTTGACCTATTGTGTAATTTTGGATGTCATAATAATCAAACAGTAGTATATGTTGTTATGATATAAGATGATCAAGTTTAGTAAGCATATGATTAGCTTTTGTTTCAAGTATCACTTATTTTCAAGGGTTAGTGAATATTTTTGAGTAAAAATATTAATATTAGGTTATTTGATAAACTTAACAGAAACTGAAGATATTTTGTCTTATAATTAGTTGATATTTTTTGGTTATGTTAAAACTTTATAGATATAATTGTTCAAAATACATTTGTATTAATTTAACAACAATGTCTAAATTAATATTACATTTTTTTTATAAAATAGTTCTATAGTCACGTACAAAGCACGGGTAAATACCTAGTATATTATAATTCTTTTGATTATTACATTACATACACATTTATAAATTTTGAATTTAATTGATAATGTAATAGTATATTATCGTATCATTATTTTAAATTTATATTTATTATATTAAATTTATATTTTTTTATATATGTTAATACAAAGAACTTTGTGCATTTTTTATTAGTTTTTATACTAGTTAAAAGATAATTGCGTAGAAAATTTATAAAATCATAGGAACCAAAATATTCTAATCAAGTTCGTTAGAAGTTATAAATAGTCATGGAAAACGGAAAAGCAAATTTATGTTTGATTTTTCAATTTATTTGGCATCTTTATTTGAGTTTTTTATGTTGATGCTTAGTTGGTTAATTATTATTGAGCTACACTCTTGCTCTCGGAGAAATCATCTTTCACAATAAATTCCAAAATTTGTTTTCATATTTTTTTTAATAAGTGCTATTTCTAAATATCCTTTTTTATATAATAGACGATATTTTTTTAAAAAATATATTATTTAAATGTTTCTTCCATTTTTTTCAAAAATATTTTTATTTATCTCTCTCTCTCTCTCTATATATATATATATATATATATATATGAAAACCATATTTAAGTAGGATTTTTAGGAATTATTAGTATATCTATATGAAAACCATATCTATATCTTTACAAATCTACTTTTGAAAGTTTTAAAAATTAAATTTGTATTGGAATCTGTAAAAAAGTAAATAGAAAGAACAAAGAAAAATACACAGATTATATTTAATTTGTGTTTGGCATGGGGTTCAAACTAATTCTACTTGGTTTCTTTAAGTATGCCCCCTCTAACCATTTTTTGTGAGATTTATCAAATTAGACAAACTCTAAGTAACTAAGGAAGTATCAAATGTTATTTGGTGTTGGCATAATCTAAATGTTTTGACAATTTCTTCAAGAAAACCATATCAAATGAAACATAATTAGATCACTTAATCAAATTATGAAAAAGAAGCATGATCTTTGATACAATATAATGTGCATGCGAGAAGAATGACAATTATGGATGTAGATTTTTCATCCACATGCATCCACTTTCCATGTCATAATATCAATATTTATTAACTCTAATCATCAATTTATTACTTAATCAAATAGTCCAAATACAATGTCTTGTAACATATTAGTAGATGTGATTTTTGACTATCTTTTATATAAAGTTCTTAACAACTTCAGAAACAATATTTATCTCAATTCTAATATGTATTATTTTTTTCCAGTTGAAACATTGGTTTGATTCTCGTTGTCTGTTTCTCAACTCTTCTCTCCTTTCAGCCTATTCAGTGACTTAAAAGCTTGTTAAAAACATAGATAATTTAATCGGTTCCTAAAAGGGGAAAGCAACAACTTAGAAGTCAATAGCATAAAATTAGAAATGTTATTATAAATCATATTAACAAATTAATAATGTTGATTCGACCTATTTAGTTATTTTTACAAATTGTTTAATAGAAATATATTTTGTTATGGAAATATTAGATCATCGTCCCCGTCCCATGTGCAAGAACTCATTTAATTGACCAATCAAACATACCTTTTATTCTATTTGGATTTTGATTCCTTATATCTCACAATAGTCTTATTTTTTTTGATAAAATAATTATAATAATAATACATATATTATATATTTTATTATAAAGAGACATTATTATTATTATTATTATTATTATTATTATTATGGTTTTGTAAATGTACAAATTTCATTTTAAATTGGTGCTATTCTCATCAATATTTTACCCTTTAATTGGTCTTTTTAATGACAAACTAGTGAACCACCCTACGAAAACCTATCATTCTCTTTAAGTTTAATTTTGCAAGGATAGATATTTTGTATAAGTGATATATTTTTTTTATTTAAATTTACGTATTAAATTTTGATCTTATTCACAATATTTTTTTTTCCTACTATTTCAAAGATAAATAGTTGTACTTATTTATTATAGTATACTTAATTAATACACTTTTGTTTTGAAATACTAATAATTAATAGTGACATGATATATTATAATGTGGAAAAATATCACAAAACAGGTTTAATATTAAATATACTCTATAATTATAATCTTTCTCGAGCCGGTCGGAGGACTCTTTTGGCCGCGCTCTCCTTTTCAGGTATGAGTTGTTGTCGTCCTTCCCTCCCCAAATTTTGTCTATAGTATTTCTATAAGTGAGATACATTGGGTAGGATAACGCCGATACTCTATAATTATAATTAAAGATATTAGAAGAAAAATGGATTCAAAGATCTTTTATGAAGATTGGATGTCATAGATATGAGAATGGGGAAAGTCAATGCAATAGTCTGAGCCATGTTAGCTATTATTGGCATGTGAGAAAGGAGGTAGTCATGTAGCCATGTAGGTGTGGTGTGCTTTTGGACACTACTCCCCCATACCGGTGCTACTCAATTTTAATAAATTTGTTTTATCTCTATAGTTGAACACTTATTCGTTCTCTAGTATTCTTCTCATTTAAAATATTACATTTTAAGAAGAAAAAAATTAACTAAGATTTTGGAGAGATATATTGAAGATAAAATATATCAATGTTAAATCTTGTTAAATTTGTCTTAATATATATTTTTTAATCATATTTTTATAATTTTTTATGATGTATATTTAGAGATATTGAGGCTCGAAAAGTGCTTTGAAAAAGTTCAAAAAGTAAATGAAAAAAAAAATAACGGAGGGAGTATAATTTTACTACTTTTAATTTCTATATTTTTTTTCTAATTATAAAATTTTCTAATAGATTAGGGGTATTTGGCAATTAGTTGTTGGCTGTTGGCTTTTTTAATTGGCTTGTTTGACCAGCTGAAAATGTTGGCTGATTTTGTTGGCTTTTAAGCTAGCTGAAAAAGTCAGCTGTTTATGGAGATATTTGATAAATTTAGGTTGTGATTATTAGCTGTTTATTAGAGAAAAAGTGGGTCCACAAATCGAATTAGGTTTTAATTTTTTGCTTAAAAGTCAGCTTTTCAGCTGGTTTAAAAGCCATTTACCAACCACTTTTGTTGGTTGTTTGACAACCCACGAGCTAAAAGCTAAAAGCCAATCAAAAAGCTAATGTAAAAGTCAACTACCAAACACCCCCTTTAACTCAATATATCTTATTTCTTACTTTCTGTGTCGAAAATAAATAATGCAAAATAAGTGGAATGAAGTACAATTATTTATGTAATTCTATAAAAAATAAGACTATAATAAAATTATTGTAAATAATATTCATCATTTTCAAACTCTCACCTAGCAACACTTGTACTATTAATTACACTAATTATTATTTACCTTGTTTCAAGTTTTTTCAGCAATTTGTATGAAATTATATTATAGTCAGGTGAGATATATTTGTAAAGGAAAAATTATTTAGAATAGTTCAATTTATTCATGATTTTCCTAGAATAATCCTACCTATTGATTAACCATGAATAATTCTAACTTTGAAGGGTGTTTTCTTATAGTAAATCCGGTAACCATATGACTTGCTATAACAAATTTTATTTTATAAAAAAAGATAAATTAAAATAAAATGTCGAAAAAAATGTTTAACAAATGTTCAAAAAATTTATGATTTTTTTTATTATTTAGAATATTTTATGTAAATTTTCAAAATTTTTCTCTAATTTTAAATTAATTTTTAGTGACTATTTTGGTGAATTACCTAGTATAGCAGGTTATCGGGTTACCCAAGTTTACTCTAAGCAAATACTCCCTAAAGTTAGGATTATTCATAGTTAATCAATAGTTAGGATTATTATAAAAAAATCTTGAAATTATTAGATTATTCTAAGTAATTTTTCGTTTCATAAAACTCATCTCAAAATTATACTGTAAAACTAATTTTTTTATTACTTTTACATGAACATAATCTACATTCTTAATGATTTAAATATTGTACTTCCTCTTATTCATTGTATTCTCATTTCTCATTGCACGCTCGTTGACAATCTAACCCAATTCCTAATATTTTTAATTGCGCTAAATTCAGCAATTTAATTATATTTTAACTTTTAAATTAAGTGTAATTATCGAGTCTTGTAACATATGAAGAGCAAATACCGCTTTTCCGGATAAGGTAATGCGTCGATTCTCATCTAATTAATATTCTCCTTTTCCTGACCTACCCGCCCTGTAATTAAAAGTAAAAAAAGAATATTAATCGGTTACATTAAAACTCTAATTTAAATAGAAATACTCTAATTTAAAACTATCCTAATAAAAAAAAATGATTGGTCAAAGATAGGCTAATATTAAATTTAGAGAATTTAAAGCCAAGGATCCCGTTAGATTTGCATTTGCATACCCCAACATGACCAAGAGCGACCAACCTAACGCCCTAACGCATATCTTGAACTGGTCTAAGCCTAACTTGATTGATCAATAACTCATCAAGGAAATTAAAAATATCACTTTTGAGTGTTTTAATTCTAAAAATTTCTTATAAAAACAATTTAAAAATTCTAACTTTTTGAGATGTTATTTAAAAATTTTACTTTAAAAGACATTTTATTTTAAAAATCTCATTTTTATTTTGAAACCCTTACCTTTTTAAAAGATTCTAAAAAAAATTATACGTGTATCAATAAAATAATGTCACTGTCACGTATTTGTATTTACGTTTAGGGTGACCACATCAATACTCACTAAGATATTTTTAAAAAATAAAATGCCCCAAATATTAGAATTTTTAATAATATTTTAAAGTTGAGATTTCAAGATATAAAACATTCAACTTGCTATTTTGCTCTTTTGCTCTTTCGAATATGCGATATTTGTTTGTGTTTATTGTTCGTTTGATTCCTCTTAAATGCCCTTAAACTTGTTTAAATTTATATTTCCCTTTGTCCATATTGAAACACATTAACAACCATCGGTGAGATCAGCATTAAGAAAATTATGTGAACAATTAAATCGTAGAATAAAATTAAAAGTAAGAAAAAATAATTATAAAGAATGTGTGGATAAGATTAATCAAATGTTATGCGTATTAATCAAAATAACAATGTAACAAAGTACTTAAAAATGCAATTTAAATAAAAAGTGTTACAATTTCAAAGAGACCCGTAATAATTGATGATGATGATTTGTGTAATTTATGGAAGGCTATTGTAAACGCCTAAACGGACGAGTGCTTACCCTTTTTGTTAAATTAGGCTAGACTTATTGTGAATGTCAGCATATTAACGGGGGACACGAGTGCACACACTTCATAAGCCAAGGAGATATATACCATCCCAAAACCATATGGCAATGGGAAGAAGGTCTCTAATAGCTTATAAAGCGTGGACACTATTTTCAATTTATCGATGTGGGATAACTCATCCCAATACTTTTCTAACTAATCTGTATTTTGTAGTGATGGAGTGATCATTGGATACACCAGATGATCAGAGTGTCAAATCTACTCAACATTCTTTCCTTTTTGAAGGAGCAATGCAACTAAATTTCATGTATAATATATGATCAGCTTCGCAATCAAAGGTGTAGGATTGGATGTTAATATTATATTTCAGGTCAGGTTAATTTTATTTATATACATACATATCTTAACGATTTAATTTGATTTTTATATGCAGATTATTCCAACTCGATTCGAGTCAATATTTAATGTGGTTTAATCGGATCAAAATTCAAAACACCTACTATTCATGAACAAGAAAAAAAACCAATGGGGAGTTTAGCGATTAAATTAGTTTTTGTTAGCTTTTAGTTTTTGGCTTTTTGCTTGTTAAACAGTCAAAAAGTATTTGATAAATAGTTTTTAAGTCAATTTTTTTCATTGACTTCTGACGTACTTATAGTATAACAAACAACCAAATATCAACAAATAATTTATACTTAAGCATCTTCTTAACAACTAATTTATCGATTAATAATTCTAATTGTCAAAACAGCTAAAAAAATCAATGAACAGCTATACTAAAACTATTTTCCAAAGTTATTAGCATTTGGATTTTAAGGGGTGGATCATGCAATTTTTTAAAGTGCATGTAAAGTTGAAGTTTTAAAAAAACAAAGGAAAAGTAAAGCACTTGTTTGGGCCTAAGAGATTAAAAAAATAGCAAAAGAAAATTAGCATAATGATTAATATTACAGCTGGTCTTAAGTGAGATGGCCTTATAATAAGACCGTCAATTTGGGTTGGTCTAATTTGCGCGTGTAATAACATTGATATTTTTTTTCATTTTCTGGGCATTTTTCAATTTTGATTTTAAAGGTATCAATTTTGACTTTAAAAGTATTAATTTTCAAAATGAATACTTTTAAGATCAAAATTAATAAATACGTAAAACATTAAAATATTACTACACACCCAAATTAAGCCAACCCAAATTAACGGTTTCATATTAAAACCCTCTGGTATAAGTTTTTCTGTTAATATTAATACTTAATAGTAAGGTGAGGCTAAGGGGTATGCAAGAGAACATGGGTTTAAATGTCCAATCATGTTATATTGCTCACATTAAGCCTTCATCATTAGAGACTTATCATATTCTTTGTCGTTTTGTTAACTTTATATTACTCCTACTTCTTTGATTAATTAGCATGCCAAACTATATGTTATATACTTCTATATCATTGCACTTTTAAAGTTTTAATGTGTGCATAATCTAATTATTTTAAAATATTTTTATTGAGAATAATTTATAGGTAAAATAGATTTAAATTTAACATAACTAACTTATTAAAGACGAATTAAATTTATTAGCGATAAAAATAAGTATTGAAATGAACTAAAAATTAAATGAAAATACTAAAATTTAATATACTGAACTGAATTGAATTTATTAATATTATATAATTTCGGGTAAGTTTGTTGTGAAAGGAAAATTAAGATAATTAGATTTGTGCACCTAATACATAGTTTAGAAAACTTAAAAAATGAGTCTTATTCAATTCGCTAGTCGTGAATAATTTATATTAATATGATAATATTTGCTTTGAATCGAGCCCAAACGAATTTGTATTTTTTAACACTTTTTGAAAAAGATTTATTTATATGTTAATTTGACTTGAATCAAATATATATTTGTTAACTTAGAGATTCTATCATGTCAGAGCAATTTTCAAATCATTTTGTCAACTTTCTTTTCCTTTTTGGAATATATTTCCTCCGTTCCATTATACTTGCTACATTTGACTTTTTACGCAATCCAATGTGTTATTTTGTTTATTTTATATGTTGACTTACACATTTCTAAAAATTATAAAAAGTTAATATTATGAAAGTATACGATTAGACGATTAGAACAAGATCCCACTTGACTATATTTTTACTTACATATTAGCCACAATATACAAAATAAGCTTGAACGATGAATAGTGCCCAAAACGAAATGTAGCAAATATTTCAGAACGGAGGAAGTACAAAACAAATCAATTTATTCTTTCAATCAACCATATGAATAAAATTTTTATGAATAAATAATTTAAAGTAGTACCAAAAGGTCATCACTCATCACAAAGCCAATTATTAGTCATACTTAAAAAATATATGAATTGAAAAAGTGTTTTAATTAAGTGGGAATTAATTCACTATATAAACCACACTTAGGAACATGCATCAACATCATATCCAACTCAAACAATTGAAGTACATTCTTAACCGATACATAAACATCTTATTCCAACTCCAACTACCTTAGCTCTTTCTTAAAACGTCAAAATCTACCTAAATTTTAGCTTAAAATAAAAACCCACCGATAAGATCGAACCTGATTAGAACAGATTTGACGGTGTTCAAAAAGTTACTCTTTTTTAATCCCTCAAAACCAACCTAAAATTTAAATTTAAAACAAAACCAACCAAATTACACGAGTCCAAATCAAATTAGATCAGATTAAACGCCGTTTAAAAACAAGCTCTTTCTTAAACCGTCAAAATCAACCTACAACTTTAGAAAACCCACTAAATTAAACGAGACGAGACAAAATTAGACTAAGTCTAATATGACTACCAAAACCACCTCTCAACAACAACCACCCAATCCACCCGTAAAGTTCCTTGGCGTCCGGAGACGTCCATGGGGCCGATACGCAGCCGAGATTCGAGACCCATCAACCAAAGAGCGACACTGGCTCGGCACCTTTGACACGGCTGAGGAGGCTGCTCTTGCTTACGACAAAGCTTCACGGTCTATGCGCGGCCCTCGCGCACGGACCAACTTTGTCTACTCCGACATGCCTCCCGGAACTTCCGTCACTTCTATCCCTTGTCCCAATGATCCAAACCAAACCCAATTTAATCCCCATAACAATCAGCAACAATTTTCACTTTCTAATGATTCTGTTTGGTCATCTTCTTCATTATTTACCCAAGAAAATGATCATTGTGCTATTTATAGTAATTATATTAATGGAAGTAATGATGATTATAATGGTGGTTATGTGAATAATGGTAATGAGATTGAGCTTCCTCCTTTGCCTGATCAGTATACAGGTCAGTTGGGTCAGGGTTCTTGGGTCGACCCATTTGGTGGATCCGCAGTTGGTGGATCTACAGTTGGTGGATCTATGTCGGATTATATGGGTTTTGATACTACTATGGCTGGGTATGTACATAGCCCATTGTTTAGTTCAATGCCTACCGTTGAGCATGGGCTTGACCCATTTAATTTGGGTTCGTCATCATCTTTTTTCTTTTAGGCACATTGGTTAGCAAAATGGTTGATAGGTGAAGCTATTGGTTGTAGCTGTTAATTGGTTTGATCAGTTGGAAGTAATGACTAATAAGTCAATAATAATGAAGATGTTTTAAATATGAGTTATAGGTTGTTGGTGGTTTATTAGAGAAGATATAAATCAGAAAACAAAAGACAATTAAAAAGAGAAGATAAAAATGTGGACTTATTGTTTTAAGGTCGTTTCTTTAAGAGACAGTCTTTTACAAAAATAGCTGAAAATCAAACAAAAGTCTGTTTATTTAAAATTTTATGGGCTTAGAATACGTGTAATTATTTCTTAAAACTTTGTGGTTTGGGCTTGGGCCTAACTATGCCTCTCAGGACCCATATTGGATTTGGCCTTGAAGTAGAGCATTTTGAACGTAGTTATATGTAATAGTTTTCATTTGTATTATGTTTGCTCTCATTTAGAGAACAAGCTTACATATAATGATACTATGTCTATGTATTTATATACTCATTTGTATTTTATATACTTCCATTAAAAGGAGGTGCTATTTTACAAAGATAAAGGAATATCTTTTATGGCAATCTTGAAGCATGGATACTTTACACATTACAAATAACATTCTCTCTTAGAAATTATCATATGAATCATATGCTAAATCGGGTTCAACATGACCTAGACCTAAATCAATTAATTTTGGTGGATTTCGACCATCAAAAGCAGTGAGTTAAAGGGAATCAGTTTTTTTTGTAGGTAGTAAGAATCGATTTTATGTCACAAAAATAAAAGAAAAGTCTTTAACCACTAAGTCAACTCATAATTATCAAAATAAAATTGAATGTCTTAACAAGATAGGATGCACCCTTAGATTGTCTCATTTTCCTATCTTTGCAACATGCTTAAGAAATGGAATGCATGTATAATGATTATAGTTAACAAACAAAAGTAATCAATAATTATACATTGAATAATAATAATACTTTTAGATTGCCAAAAAAATAAACATTAATCAATGGAGGATGGTGTAACTACTAACAACATACATCACCATTCACATTGAATGATATATATTAGTATATTATGATAATCTATGATTCAACTAGGATACCTTTGGACAAAATGACAATATGAAGTACTAGGGTGCAAATGAACCCATCATTTTTTGAAGGGGCATTGTTAAGTGAAGTGCATTACCAATAGATTTCACTTGAATACTCTTACTTCATTTGGGTCTACTTAGTTTTTATTTTCTAGTTTGTCTCTAGTCTAATTCTCTATATTTCTTTTCTTTTTGTTTAAAAAAACAATATCTCTCTTTATTTCATTAACAAATATATTTATTTACGTTTTAATAAAAAGTTAATCTGCTATAACGAATAAATCAAAATTTTAAAATGACGATTATAATTTGTAGCAAAATCAGTAGAAGAGTTGTAGGAGTAGTAGATATTTCTATGTTCTAAAAATATTGTCATATTTTTTTTTATTTTATTCCGTTTGTTAAACTTGTCAACTTTTTTATTTTAAATAGAATTCTACCACTTATCTTTAGTTCTTATTCATAAATTTTATCTTATTTTTTTCTTACTTTTAGTCGGCCTACACAATTTAATATATTTTCTACCAATTAATTAATACTTATATGATTGTATCTAATATTTATTGTTGGTGGTGCAATTTCTAAATAGAGAAAAGGTGAATGTATAGCCACAAATCGAAAGTCAACCAAACCAAAAGTCCAAAACTAAAAGACACGACGTCGTATTCCACCTTACGCCACCACGCGTAAGACTCGTGTTATTTACAAAAAATATTTGTCGACTTCACTGCTTTTGGCCAAAATAGTCCGTCATTGTCGCCCAATAGGATCTCCCAAAAGTTCTTAGCCCACCCTTATTTTTAAGGATATTCTTCATTTCATTTTCAGCTTCTGGGAGGGAAGACGACTCAGAGCTCTGATTGGCGACAATGGAGTCGCAGCCTGGAATTTCTTCTTCTCCAATCACTTCTAAGGTTCTTCTTCTTGTTTACCTTATAGAAGTAGCATTCAATTTTGATTTGTGAAACAGAATTCGGATTGTTTAATTTCACTTGAATGTTTTTTCTATAAGTAATCTATTGATTAGAGTGAAAGTAAGATATTAGGATTTTTGGTTTTGTTGCGTTTTGGAGGATTTTTTCTTGAATTTAGCTAGGATTGACTTCTTTTTACGGTGTTTTTGATCAGATAAGAGTTGAACTTGTCAGTTTCTATGGGATATTTGATTTACAATCGACAATGATGTTTCTTGTTTGGTGAATTGAGTTCCAAACTTCTTGTACTATAGTTCTCAGTTCTTACATATACTTTTCGTGAGTTTGATGTTGAATTTCTGATTTGATTTAACAACACAACAATGGAAAAGCCTTAAATCCAACATATAAGGTCGGTTACAAAGATGAAATCACTTCATAGTGAGAGATCGTTGATAAAAAATTATATCTATGATTAAGAAAATCAATTACAATGATCATCCATTTTTATTCTCTTCCTCCATTCCTCTGATGAAGATTCTCCGATTTGTTGTAATTCATGAATAACCATTAGTCAGTTTAGTGACTTAGATCATGTTAAAGACTCTCATTTTTTTTAATTTTGAAATTAGACTAATCAATCTGTATCTTGATATTTATCTTTGCATCCCATGTTACTTTTGATTGTGTTTGTCACTTATGTTAGGGTTCATTCCGCTTTGTGGAGTTCCTAACTTGCCCAAGTAGATGGCGACGGAAGATAGGCTGCATAGATGCTTGTCATTTCCATGGTTTCATGTTCATCTCTCATGCTTCTTTTATGTGTCTTTTGTTGTTAAGAGATTGGGTGTCCAGCTTTTTGTTTATGTAGTAGGGATATTGTTCATGGAATGATGGTGGAAAAACCAGTATCACTAGACAAAAAATAATATCACTGGACCCTGACTCGAACATACATAGTAGTATGTATTTTTGTTGTTGTATGCTTTATATAATAGCTTCTATAGGAACCTAATATTAAGCATCCACCAGGTCGTTCAAATTTGTTAGTTTTATATTTGACTTATTTGAACTTTTGTTTCCTAACTAAATATTAAGTTCTAATATATTCAAAAGAACAATATCACTTAAGTGCACATTGATTTTGACTAGAGTTTTCTCTCATTTGCTCTTTTATAAATGATTGTAGCTCTTCAATGATTTCAAGTAAAAAATTACAAGAATGATTCCAATTTCCAACTACCAATGTTCTCACATAATCCCAATTGTGGATTATTCTAAAATGATCTCAACTTAAGAGGGTATCTTGCAAATTGATCTCAACCAATCCAAATTTGTTTTGAATGATTGATTTGTTGTATTATATTTTCTTTGTTTTGCGTCATATTTTTCTTTTTTCTCAACAAACGTTGGATATATCATTATCTGACTTATTGAACTAGATTAAAACCTATGACAGAATGCAAAAATATGGTTACAATCGCGGTCGCCGTAACGGCAGCAAAACAGATTTTGCAGTTGACGCGTCCTACAATCATGTCGCAATACGTTCAAAAACCCTTACTAGGTTAATGTGGCAATTGCACTATGGTTTATGGATCATTTTGGGTAGATAACATCTTAAAGTTGGAATTATTATGTGAAAGCCAACTCTAGTTGGGATAATTTTTGTCAATTTTTCCCCATTTTGATGGGTGATAAATGTTGTATGCTAATTAGTAGTGATGGTTTGAACTTTGAAGTCACTAGCTTTAAAAAGAAAGGCAATTCACTTCTATGAAAAATCCATAACATAATAATAATAACAATGTGAAAGCTTCATTATTTATACCACTGCTACATGGTCAATTGTTCATGCAGCTTTCTTGGGTTAATATGTCCAAGACCCTTCTGTTGGTATACCAAAGTGTTGGTGTCGTTTATGGGGACTTGAGTACATCACCACTTTACGTCTATACAAGCACATTTAAGGGGAATTTACAGTTGCATCTCAATGAGGAAACAGTTTTTGGTGCATTTTCCTTGATATTCTGGACTTTGACATTGATTCTGCTACTCAAGTATGTCTTCTTTGTCTTAAGTGCAGATGATAATGGGGAAGGTTAGCTACTCTTTTTGGAATGTCGTGTATTGAGTCTATTTTACTGGATTCCTCTTCATGGAGTTTACTTTATGTTATAGGTGGTACATTTGCTCTTTACTCCCTGCTTTGCAGACATGCGAAGCTTAGCTTACTTCCAAATCAACAAGCTGCTGATGAGGAGCTGTCTGCCTATAAATACGGTCCCCCAGCACCAGTTACTAACAGCTCTCTGCTAAAGAGATTCTTTGATAAACACAAAAAGCTGCGCATAGCCTTACTTATTTTTGTTTTGATTGGGGCTGGCATGGTCATTGGAGATGGTGTTCTGACTCCTGCTATATCAGGTGCTTAGGAAGTACTGTTTGCTGTCATATTTTTGTCATAGTTAGATGCCAAAATATCAAAATTGTGTTTTTGGGAATTGGGGTTACCAAAACTGCAGCTCTTATCTTAGGATCCTTCAATAACAGTTAACTTTCGGTGTTTAAAGTTTTAACTGGTTCTTCACCAGATGCTTTCCATAACTACTTTGTATTTTGAGGATCTGCAAGCCCGGCTGCAGCTCCTATCTGTGGATTTAACAAATTTTCAACTTTCAAGTTCTAAGTGGTTTTCAAGAAATGCTTGCAATGGTCTTTTTGTTTTGAGCATCTGATCTGGGCTCCCACTTCTTTGTCCTGATAGTGATAGTTTAGGACTTTTCTTTTTAATCAAATCCTCACCAAAATAGCCGTGAAAAGATTTCATAAAGGAACTACTATGTTAAGTTCTACTTATGTAGTGGACTAAAACATTATGTTTTGTTTTGTTGCAGTTCTATCATCAGTTTCAGGGCTTCAAGTTGCTGAAAAGAAACTGAACGAGGGTTAGTCATTACACTTACCTTCTCCTTCCATGCCTCCATGGAATAATATTATGATGATTTTGTTTGGTTGCTTCATACTTCATCCTGATATTTTAAATTAGCTCCTCTTATTTAATATTTGGAAAATATAGCTCCAGATTATTTGCTTGTATAGCTTATCTTGTTGATGTTGATCCCTCCCTAGTCTCTTATTTAATATAAATACGTGTAGGCGAATTGATGATGATTGCCTCTGTCATACTGGTGGGCCTATTTGCTCTGCAACATTGTGGTACCCACAAGGTGGCATTTTTGTTTGCTCCAATTGTCTTTATTTGGCTGTTCTCAATATTTGGAATTGGTCTATACAATATAATATGTTGGAACCCCAAAATAGTCCATGCATTATCTCCACATTATATTGTCAAGTACTTTAAGGAAACTGGAAAAGATGGTTGGATTTCCTTGGGAGGAATACTTCTCTGCACAACAGGTACTTAGAGCTTTATTACTTTCCTTTTTTTTTATTCTTGTAAAGCTGTTCATGTGAATGAACTTGTTAATTTTTCTCAAATGTCATTTCTTTTATCACTACATCGATTTGGAAAATGTTGTATTAGACCCATAGTGCTAAGACAAGACTGCATTGACCAAGTTGTAACGGTTTTCAAAACTACTGAAACGATACTATGCAGTACACACTACACAGGTTCAAGGAGTATTTCATATTTTTAAGTTCGCGGCTTATATTTGGTGGTACAAAAACCACCTTACTTTTGTTACCGCATCACTATGACCATAACCACAATGCAACCAAAACCACATGTTTGCATTATGAGTAAACCAAGTCACTCTAGAAAAATTCAGGGCCATGCAGGTCATTTGCTCTGGTACTTAAAAAATGTAAACGATAAAAAAATAGTGTCAAAGGGGTTTTAAGAAGAACCTTTTACGTTTTTAAATGCGTCTTATTACTGTATGGACAGTATTGTCTGGTTTTAAGTTTAAAGATTCCTGTAAAAGTTGGTAATTTTTTTCTTATTGTAAAGAAATTTTTGACATTTTCACTTCGAAGTTCAAAGCATATGGAAGCTATTTATATTTTCACTTCGAAGCATATGGAAGCTATTTATATTTTCACTGAGCTACTTGTCTATCATTGAGATGTATATTTCCTCAAATTATTATGAGGTTCTGAAAATTGGAGGGGTAGCATGAGAAACAATGGACAAAAGATGGATAGGATTCTGAGCTTTCTCATTTAAAAATCCCTCACACCCTGAAAATTACATAAAGACAGATAAATAGCCATTTTTCTAAAAGGTTTAATAGATGATTATTGGTATACAATTGAATGGTCCTTCCTGGACATGAGGAACCTTTTCATATATTTAGTGCTATCTCAATATTTTGCATTACAATATTATGTGTATGTTGGTCTTTTGGACTATACACTATCGATTACAGCTATACTTTTGGTGTCTATTTGCAGGTACAGAAGCAATGTTTGCAGATATTGGTCACTTCACAACTCTTTCTATTAAGGTATGTATTTAATGGAGAAAATGGTGTTTTCTTTATGATTTGTGAAATTGAATTGCTAATTTCAAGTTATTCTGCAGGGTTACATTTAACCTTTACATACAAAAGTAACATTCCCTTGTTTGTTCTTCATATCAAGTGATCTTATCTGATTTATCTGTTGCTGCAGCTTGCTTTCACATGTGTCATATATCCTTGCCTTGTGGTACAGTACATGGGTCAGGCAGCATTTTTATCCAAGAATACCTCCAGTATCGATCACAGTTTCTATGACTCTATACCTGGTTAGCTCTCATATTTGTACTACAACAAATGTATTTTGTACTTGGTGGCGCAGCTGCATTAGAGCTTTTAAATTTGTTTCCTTGCTTGTCTCGTCTCTTAGAACCCGTATATTGGCCTGTGTTCGTTATTGCGACTCTTGCTGCTATCGTCGGAAGCCAGGCTGTCATCACTGCAACATTCTCCATTGTAAAACAATGCCAATCTCTAGGATGCTTCCCAAGAGTCAAAGTTGTCCACACATCAAAACATATATATGGCCAGATATACATTCCTGAAATAAACTGGATCCTCATGATTCTTACACTTGCAGTGATGATTGGATTTCGTGATACCACTATGATTGGGAATGCTTATGGTAAGATCATTTCTCTTTTTTGTCTCTTGTTATTGACATAAGCTTCTGATGTCTCTACAACCTTCAATGGATGATGTATTCCTAAACGTTCATGATTCTGCATCCATGCTGTCAAAATCAGTCAGAGCAGATCTTCTGGAGTCCAGTAGTTTGAGTTTTCCTAATCACTGTCTTTCTGCCATTATCTAAGAAGAAAAAAAGTGCAGTTTTGCCATGAATTCGTAAAACCTCGTTTTTAGCGTCACTAGGCATTATGGCTGCTAGATTGCTCTCTTTACTCTTTACATTTTGCGTACTTAGATGGTATAGTGTAGTTTAACTCGAAGGATGATTTTTAAGTTGACTTTTAAAACTTCCGACTTTCTGTGGTGCATTGTTATAAGTTACTGTTTAGGTCTGGGGGATCATCCTGACATATGTCTCTTGGTATAATTGTTTCCAGGGCTGGCTTGTGTATCAGTCATGCTGATAACAACTTGCCTCATGGCACTTGTATTTACTTTTGTGTGGCAAAGAGGTGCTCTTGCTGTTCCGTTTCTTCTATTCTTTGGTTTTATTGAGGGCATTTATCTGTCTTCAGCATTTATCAAAGTGCCTCAAGGAGGTTGGGTTCCCCTTATGTTGTCGCTTGTAATTGTGCTTGTGATGTATGTTTGGCACTACGGAACTCGCAAAAAGTACAATTTTGACCTTCACAACAAGGTTGCACTAAAATGGATACTTGGTCTGGGTCCCAGTCTTGGTATAGTGCGTGTGCCGGGCATAGGTCTCATCTACTCTGAACTTGCAGTGGGAGTCCCTGCTATCTTCTCCCACTTTGTGACTAATCTTCCTGCTTTTCACAAGGTCATGGTGTTTGTCTGTGTAAAATCAGTACCAGTCCCATATGTTTCTCAAGAAGAGCGTTTTCTCATTGGTCGCATATGTCCAAGACCATATCGGATGTATCGATGTATAGTTAGGTACGGGTACAAAGACATTCCCCGAGATGATGGAGAATTTGAGGATTTGCTTATCAAAAGTATTGCAGAGTTTATCCAGATGGAGGCTGTAGAACCTCAGTTTACTGGCTCTGACAGTTCTTCCTATGAAGGTAGGATGGCAGTGATAAGTACTCGAATCGCTCAAACAAGCTCAAGCTTAATTGTTTCAGAACATGATGATCTTGACAGCAACGAAATTACTCAAAGTAGCAGGGCTCTGACACTTGATAGTTTAAGATCTATTTACGAGGACGAGAGTGTGCAAATAAGGAGACGCCGTGTCAGATTTCAACTGCCACAGAACCCTGCGATGGATTCAGATGTAAGAGATGAGCTATTGGACTTGATCGAGGCAAAAGATGCTGGAGTGGCTTATATACTGGGTAATTCATATGTTAAGGCGAGGAGATCGTCTTCGTTTTTGAAAAAGCTTGCTATTGATATTGGATATTCATTTCTCAAGAAGAATTGTCGAGGTCCGTCAGTAGCACTCAACATTCCTCACATAAGTCTTATTGAAGTTGGAATGATATATTATGTCTAGTTTTTTTGCTGTAATCACTGCCTATGTTCTTGAAACAGAGATTAGAAAATGGGAAGGGGAAAGAAAAAAAAAAAGATTATTACTCTTTAGTATAGGGGTAGTTACACACTTACACCCCCTTCTCTTTTTGCTTGTGTACAGACTAATAAAAATATGATCCATCATTTGATTAGTGCAAGAGAAATGTATTTATCTGTTTTTTATGTGTACTACATCTTAGCATGAGAAATTAATGCGAGAAAAATCAGCATGAGGGAAAAAACTCGTAAAAGGAAACTATCGGGTGTATAACAATCCCGTCCGTAGCTGTGCGCCTTTGTTTACCTGCTACACCATTTGGAGAAATCGAGTAGTACAACTCCGTTATAATCATGGTTCAGAAACCGAAAGATGGTTACCATTTGATCCTTTGTTCGGGATGGCATCCGATGCGTGGAATCTCGAACATTCGCCTGCGAGTTTGACTGTAGACTATTCGAGACGTGAGAAAGAATGCCTTGTTCAACAGCCTAGGTTTCCTTGTGGCATAGGAAAAGCACAGGTGTGTAGTGTTTAAACTACATTCTATGTTGCCCCACATCAGAAAACATGAGGTTGTTGAGCAGCTAAATCTAGAACTTGAATATTTGGCCTATTTTTATGAGTTTGATAACCAACCATAAATCATTCTTTGCTCAATATATACACCCATCAGAAAACCATTCGAACAATCCACTCGAAAATCGACACATATTCTGCTCAACACAGACGGAAAAGAGCAGGAAAATGGAACACAAACCGAGCCATTTGGTACTCGTCTTAGTGCTAGTAATCTTAGCAAGTAATACACAAATTTCAGATGCTCAAGGTGGATCGTCATGTGTTGACAGTCTTTCACCGTGTCTAAATTACTTAAACAGCACTCGTGAACCACCCAACTCTTGCTGCGATCCTCTAAAATATGTTATCGAGTCTAACCAACAATGCTTGTGCAGAATGATAAGTACCCAAGGCAGTTTCCAAGCTCAGCTCCTCGGCATTAACATCTCTCAGGTCGAGTTGCTGCCTGAAAGATGTGGGCAGCGTGTTAACCCGATTGCCTGCCTCAAAGGTATTCTTACCTTTACTTAACCGATCTTTTTTCACTTATCAAACTTATGCTTCAGTCATCAGCTTAAACTCGTAACTAACTACTCAAATATGATCAAACCCGAAACTTAGTACGGTTCGGTATCTGATTTGTTTATTGGTGTTTTACAGGCTTGTCGGGCTCACGAAACTCAGTTCAGAATTCCTCAGCTGAGCATTGGTTCCCTTCTCTAATAATGCTTGTTTCCGCTGCTTTGTTGATGATAATTAATCTTTGAAATTCAGATCATATGAATTATAATTTATTTTATCATACCTTTTGTGACAAAGTTTATATATTATTTTTTTTTCCAATTAAGGGAAGGTTTTCATGTAACTCAACCTTATTTCAAGTGTATCATGTCCATAAGCACATACATCATATTGTTCTATCAACTTATTATAGCGGTTTTTTTATTTATATTATTGTAATATACTCCCTCCAATTCAGCACTAACGTCCCATTTGTTTTTTAGACACTATTTATTTCTTATTCTTAATTTGTATTTTGTTATTAATCTACAAGTTAAAACATAGTCACGTGGGATCTTGTTTAATTCGTCTCAATGCAAGGATTATTTATATCAACTTTCCATAATTTTTAATAATGCACAATTAGAGATATTAAGGATTGAATAAGTGCATTGGATAGAGTGTATAAAGTAAATAGGACGTTAGTGCTGAATTGAAGGGAGTAGTTACGAAACTTTTGGAAAATAAAAATTATTGGATAATACTATGCCTTTTGAGATTAATGTTCTGCCATTATTGTTGTTGTGAATCATAGTACATAACCCCGAGTTAAGGCGATCCTCTTTGATTGAGATTGCTCCATCGAGAAAAATAAGGGACATTTTGGATTTTTTTTATCTTTCGAACAAAAATAGTTATCCCAATCTTATGTGAACTATGATAGTTGACCTTACTAAAATACTCAATTTATTTATTTATTTAATTTTTTTTGTCATTTCAGTGAGATACTTAGAGCAATCTCAGATGAAAAAAGAGTATAATTTTAAAGTTTTAACTAAATCTATAAAATCTATTATCTTGGTTTTTTAGGTCAAGGTTGACCAAATGGGTCTTAGATTTATCATTATTATTTATTGTTAAAAAGCTATATGATAGCTAAAAAGTGTTATTTTTGTTAAATTTAGAAATTAGTTTTTTGTTTCTTCTTATATTGGGTTAAAAATAATTTTTCAAGTCATAGTTCCATAATATTGAAATATTTAATTATAGATCAACTCTTATATGAGACCCTCTCATAATAAGATATGTTCATCAAAACGCCCTAAGTTCAAATAAATGAGTGTTTTAATATTCAAATTGTAAATTTTAACATTAAAAAGGACATGTTAAACATTAAACGATTAAAAGTGAGTATATTAAGAATAAAAGTGAATGTTTTAATTAATTTCGTAATACTAGAATCATCTTTTCTTAAATGAGAATTTGTGTAAAATAATAAATTGTAACTCAAAATATTAATATAGAACTAAAAAATCATTAAATTTTAGGTAAACGTATGGTTTGAGCCGATCTCGATCAAATCGATTCGGTTTGATTTTCACGTTACCGGTCTATTTTAACTTGTGCAATAAACACAACAACTGGAAAAGAAATAAGTTCAACTTTTTTTGAAGTTGAATAAAAGTCAACTGTTAGACCTTGAAATTTAATAATGAATTAAAAGTTATTATTATTATTATTATTATTATTATTATTATTATTATACCTTGAGAAAAGTAATCCAATACGCCAATAAAGACTTGTAGACCTATATTTAATTCATAAGATTATCTATTTGACATCATTTTCAAGATTCGTGACCAAAGAAAACTAAGAACATGAGTATGCTTATGTTCTAGAATTTTGGAAAATCATAGATTACAATTTGTCCTTCCATATTTCCAACATTCTCTTTGCCTTTTTTTAAGGTATTATTAAAACTCTCACATTTTAAAATAAAATAAGAACTATTATAACAATCCATTGTTTCTTAAACCTTGTATGATATACTTTACTTAAAAAATATTTTTTTAATGTAAAATTAATTAGGACTTCTTTTTTTATTGTTAAAGTAAAATTTATTTAATGTACATTAAATCATCCAAAATTCAAAAATAATAATTCAAAATCTTAATATTTTTCATTCAAATCAAACATAACTAGGTTGTGTTTGAGCAAATGTTTTACTTCAACTTGTAGATTCCAATAAAATTATAAATGAATCATTTGAGAATAATAATGTTTGAAAAATCATTCTCAAATTCTTAACTTTAATAACTTTTAAATCAATCCAAATTTAAATTTTTTAACTTATTAGACATTACATTTGAGCAAATTATAAATTTACAGATAAAATTACCGTTTCAAAATATAGGAACATATAAATAGTCGTATCGATCTATATAACATCAATAGTTGTAAACTCAAGACTCAAGAGCAGTTTCTATGGCCTTCTTTCTCGAGCTTGCGGGTTCAGCTCCATGCTTTATCTCTGGTTGCACGAATCTCTCTGTTTGGTCATCTTTAGGAACACATAAATAGTCATATCGATCAATAGACTCGAGAGTAGTTTCTATGGCCAACTTTCTCGAGCATGCGGGTTCAGCTTCAGTCATTCTCTCTCGTTGCACGAATCTCTTTATTTGGGCATCTTTCTGAAACTCATTGACCACATCCTCGCTTTTTGTATAAGTTGTCGTCTTTCATTCCTTTCTAAAGTCTTATCATAATTTTCATGATCAGAATACAATAAGAACGACGACGACTCGATAGTAGTCAAATCAAACCACTCATCTCTTTGGTAATGTAGCAAATGAGGTAAGTACATCATCCGCCAGCATTTTTGATTAACCCAAACAAGAAAAGTAAAACACAAATGTGCATGTGTACCTGTCTGTCTACATCCCTCCAAATTGACCCAACACCTTCATATTCGTGGCCTTCCATTTACTCAAACCCATCAAACACTTTTTTCATAATTCAAACTTAATTTGATAAATCTTCTTCTAATTCCTAATTCTAATCCAAATTCTTTTCAAAAACCCAAATTTTTTTTTATAATCTCTCCCCTTAATCTCTTTTCCGCCGACATTCTTCCTTGAATTTTTAGTGGTTTTATTTCATAATTCTTTTTATTGTATACAATATTTTACACCTACTTTTGTGATTTTTGTTTGATTTAGAAGGGAAAAGGGGAAAAGCGGTTGATCCGTAGATCTAGTAGTCTTAAATTACGGATTCAATTTTAGATGATTTATGATTGCTAATCTACTTTTCATTCATCACAAAATCATCAATCCTGGGTTTTAATCCCTTTTTTTAGAGGTTGAGGCTTTTGCTTCAGGTGAGATTTTTCTTCAGCTTTATCTTTATATAGCTTTAATTTAATTCTAATCTTGTTAATTAATTGGCTGTTTTTTGGGTTTTTCAATCTTTATTTCCTCTGATGATTTTGGATGTTGATTATCTGTATTCATCAAATGTATTTGGATTTGTTCTAAATAAAGTATATGATTACATCATTACATGGAGCTGTGGGGGTTGTACAATGTATCAAATAAATTTGTCTGTTGCATTTCAAAATGTAATATATTTTTAGGGTTTGGAATTTCTGTGCTGATTCAATTTACTGCAATTATTTTGGTTGTTCTTGAATGACTGTAGTGAATTAATCAGCTGCATTTGTTTAGGATAGCTTTCTAGCATCAAATCAAATTAGCCATTTCTGATTTGGGTTTTGGTTATCTTTGTTTTCTTTGATCGAGTTCCTTCAGCTTGTGAATACTTCTACTTTGTTTTTCAATAAATCAGTTTGTGCCCATTGCATCAAAAGGTTTTCCATTGCCATTTCCCCAAACATTGGCACTGTTTTCCGTAGTCTATTATTGATAATTTGTGAAACTGTGTCATTTTGTTAATGATTTGAGCTTCAATTAGGGGAATCTAGGTCTAGGCTTGCCCATGGTCTGGTCATTTGATTAATTATTCTATCAATATTGAAATGTGTAATTAGTATAGAAGAATGGTACCCGAGTTGATTCTGCACACATGATGTATGCAGAATTGGGTGTTCAGCCCACCATATATTAGTATCTTGAATTTGCCAATGTCATCATTGATCATAGCTCATCCTGGTGATAAGCTGTGGCGTTAGTCTTGAATTCTATGTATGTTCCTTTCTTTTATGAGTCCTAATTCCTGACTCCTCAGCATTGTGGTCATCATGTTATTGATTATGTAAAAATAGGTCATATTCTAAGGTTGTCAAGGGTAAGGTTGCATGCAATAATCATGAGTTTGGTGGACTCGTTTCACCGAGTGTCAGGGGTGGTTTAATTCTGTTTCTAAGCTTAGCTTTGTACCATCTTTTTGTAGCTTTTGTATTGATGCTCAAGAAATTTGGTGCTAATGTCCTAGGGATTGATTGGCAGGTACAATGCAGGTGATGTCCTGGCACTTTTTATGATGGACTTGGCCTTGTACTTTACCATTGAAGAAGGCTTCTGCTTTAGACTCTGCTATTTCAGGACTTAATTTTTAGTTATTTATACGTAAGGGCTCCTTTGATACCATGGGAGAGTGGGTTATTGGAGCTTTCATTAATCTTTTTGGAAGCATTGCTATAAACTTTGGAACTAACCTTCTCAAGTTAGGTCATACTGAGGTAAGCTGTCTATATTTAAACCTTTCTATGATTTTTAATTCATTATGGAAACAGAAGATAATTTAATGTCTTACAATCAAAGATCAACTGAGCAATGTAATGTTGTGTACATATGAGGTTCCAAACTAAGAGGGAGCCATTTTATTGGCATTAGGGCAATGTAATGTTTTTGAGTTACTTTTTCATAATTAAAAGCTCTGCAAATGTAGCATGAAGTCACTGTTACACTTCATATGGCTGGTTTGTAAATGCTTTCAAACTATAATGCATCATATAGTTAATCACACACCCTCTCTCCCTCCTTTCCTATTTGTGTGCACCCTTCCCCTTCTTTTGCTTTTGAAGATGTGGTATTATGGCCTTATGAGTGGGGAAAGTGGGATGAATAGTAAACGAGAAAAAATATTTTGGGAGCAAGTGGTAAAACTAATGAAAATAGAACGGGGCTAACAATTAGGGACAATTATAAAAGGGTAGTGGAATGAACATAACAAACTAGAGGGAGTAGGTGATAGATGCCTATTGATTAATGTGAGATATACTCCAGGGCAATAAAGCAGTTTGTTTTTTAACGGATTTTAGGAGCATTTTGTTGGAGTGAATATCTTGGGTATGAAATTTACTGAATAATATAGTTTTGCTGTATGTATTTTTTTCTCTGTCCGGATTTTGTGGTCTCAAATGATTAAATAGATGAGTGATATGATTGTGTATGAAAGCCTTTTCTTTTCCTTGATCTCTATTATGCGCATTTATAAATGTGGCCTATCTATTTTGCCATTTAAGTTATGGAATGATATAGTCTCTTGAAGTCTAGAAAATTCTTACTGTAATAACAAATAACAAATATGCGGCAAATTTACTTCATGCAATTTTGATACTCTCTCCAACTCATAAAAGTGGACATTTAACTTTTTTTTTTCTTATTCCATGTTTTTTGTTTCTTGAAAGTGTCGATTACAAATATCAATTATCAATGGAATACAAATTGTGTGCACAAAGCCATAACCCTCGAAGTACCTTATTTTGAATGAAAATGGTACTTTGAGGATCTATTGGTGTGGAGAATATGATCATGTGCCTAAAAGTGGTAAATAGACTAAGCTTTTCACTTCAGCTTACTTTAGGAGATGCATAAGGTGCTTGAGAAAAACCGAGTTGGTTGAAGGACTCTATGGAACCATCCACATGTTTAGATTTTATTGCATGATTGCATTTTCCCAGCTTGGTCAGATGTGAACATTTTAATGAATCTAGATAAATGCTTTGCAGAGAGAGAGGTCTTTGCTCGAGAATAAAGAGACTGTTGGGAAGATTGTTGTGAAGCCAATCACTCAATTTCAGACGTGGAGAGTTGGTAAAGTTTTAAATATCTCTTTTTTTAAGAAGAAAGAGATTGAATTCTCTTGATGGGTCTTTTTATTCTTATTACAGGCATTCTATTCTTTGCTTTTGGAAATTGCCTGAATTTTATATCATTCGGATATGCTGCTCAGGTCAGTGAAACTTGATATCTATACTAATTTGGATTTCTATTTCATGCTTCATAGTTCATAGTATCCTACGTTTTTTTTTCTTATTCCTTTCTCACATCCTCATTCTCGCATATGCTCTTTTGACAGTCACTTCTTGCAGCTCTGGGATCTGTGCAGTTTGTTTCCAACATTGCATTTGCCTATTTTGTTCTAAACAAGAAGATCTCGGTGAAGTATGCTTGTCTTATCTTGGAACTTGTCAGTCTAATAAGTTATACCAGCTTACGCCTATTTTTTACTCTTTCTTTTCTTTTGGTATTATGCAGGGTACTAGTAGCTACAGCTTTCATTGTTCTTGGAAATGTTTTCCTTGTTGCTTTTGGCAATCACCAGTCACCTGGTATGTCTTAGTTTGGTTTAAAGTTTCAATAACCATGTAACAACTATCTTCTAATGCATGTTCAAATGCGAACTTCTGCAATGAATTCCTGCTTCTTTCTCAGATGTTGTGATAAAAATGCAGCTTTAAATGCGTTTTCAGACACTTTGCTAAAACTTCAACATGGCCTGTACCATTGTATCTTGCTCTCCTCCCCCCCGCCCCCCCCCCCCCCCCCCCCCCCCCCAAGTTAAGCGAGTTGAACGTCAAAAATTAAATGAAAGGAAAGATCATGTCACCAAAAATGGCACCAGAAATTAGCTTAGCTATCACTCTTTTCTTTCTTGTGATTAGTGATAACTCTTATTGGACAAACTTTAGATGATCAAATGTAGCTTTCTTTCCCTATACTAGCTCAAGACAGTGCAAATTTCTGTAGTTGGATGGGTTTTCTTGATTTATTTATTGGTGCTGTAATATTTTATTTCAATTTTGATAAAGCGCATTGCAATATCTTACATGAGGCTTTGAACAAGTCATCTTCTATGACAATGAGATCAGTGGTTAACTAAAATATGTTATCCTGTAAACTTCCATCCTTTGGAAGATCTTAAGTATCAGTGGTTGGCGTTAGATGTGACAGGCTGTTTCCGGGATTCAGATTTGAGGAGTCACATTTCATAATTTTCTCTATCCTAAAAACTGTGAGGATTTCCTGAATGGAAATAGCGGACTTATTGTGTCTATGATGTTGTCATCTACCCCTGGTTGAGGCTTTTAAGCAATTGAGCTGCCATGAGGGCTTGCAGAGAAATGGCTCTGATTAATTGGATACAAGATGTAGCAATGAATCTTGTGATGCAATGGCTTCCTTGATTATAACCTTGTTAAAGGATCTTGAACCATGGATCATGGATGAGCTTGGTATCCCATTTTTTTGATTAAGTTGTTGATTTCAAATGGTACCTAACTACATATTCTGTGTTGGTTACATCAGTCAATGAGAATTCAAACCTACCACATGTGCAGTAGGCCTTGTACACATCGCACTTCTGCAAAAAGGATGTTGTGTTGGAACAGGTTTTCTTCTATGTGACAAGGGACTTTCCATAAGCTTGACAACTTTAGCTGCATGACTTGATGGCCAAGTGGGGTTTATATTTTTCACTTAGTTGTGGGATTTGACTAGTTAAGTATATGATGTCCTTTATTATTTCAGAAGGGAGCAAGTTTTGTTTCTTTAACTGAACAACTTTAAAGGAATTGGATGGTTTTTACTCACATTTTTTTCCTGTGGCATCTTTTTTTGGTCCTTTTGTTAGACACAGTACATGCTTACATTGTTTTGTGGGTGTAGATGGCCATTTAGGAGCTAATTAGCTGGCATGGGTTACTGGATTTGTTAGAACTTAGAATACGAATGATATAGACAACCCTAAGTCTGTTTGTATGACGCTAAAGTGTGTACAATAAGCATTGACTGAACATTAATGACACTCGTGGACGTGTGATTTTGTCACAAGTCTCTAGATTAATATCATATTTTTAAAGTATATAATGCATATATGTTGCTGAGGATTGTATAGGTATAACTTTGTTAAACTTGAAAGAACATTAAATTTAGCCAGGTTGGTAAACAGTGTATATTTATGTACATAAGGTTACTGTTGATTAAATGAATATGTATCTTTTTCGATTCATTAGTGAATAACTAATGGGCTTGCTTGCCGTATGCTTCCAAATTTTCCATGATGATTATCTGTTCGCCGTTTTGGTTGTATGAGGTTCCTTGCAATATCTCATTTGAGAATGATCTTTACATTCCATTACCTCCAATGCCATTAAGTGGCTCCCACCTAAGATGGGTTTTGGAAGGGTTGGTTATACGCAACTTTAACCTTGTAAGTAATAAGACTAACAAAGAGATTGTTTCCGATACCCTTGGTAGCAAACATCATATGCAACTTCATATATCATATAAATAAAAAGTACATATGATTTAATGAGTCATTTTACTTTAGTCCATTATAATCTGAATCCAAAGAACTATAAATCCTTAACCCCTTTGAAATAAGGGACATTAGAATAATAATTCATACTTTTTTTTTTCAGTATTTACTCCCGAGCAATTGGCTGAGAAGTACAGCAACATCACATTCCTTTTGTACTGCTTAACTTTGGTATTTATTGTTGCCTTTCATCATTATGTTTACAGGTTAGTTTAATGACTTGCACTATACTGTACGATTCTTCTCTCTGCATTGTTGCTGAACTTTAATTTGCTTTCTTTTTCTCTGATTTTAAATTTCAAAATTTAAAATTTAAAATCTGGCAAATTTCTTTTGCTATCCTTTTAAACGCTTCTCGTTCTCAATTTGCAGGAGAGGAGAATTCCTTGCTACTTCTGAGCACGAAGTCAAGTCCTATTGGAAGATGCTTCTTCCTTTTTCCTATGCAGTTGTTTCAGGCGCAGTGGGTTCCTGTTCAGTGTTGTTTGCCAAGTCTCTGTATGATTTTATTCCCTGATGTGATACTTAAATTCTTATGGTCGACAAATTCGACACTAAGCCTGTTTGATTTCTTCCTTTGGCAGATCTAATCTTCTAAGACTGGCCATGTCCAGTAGTTATGAACTACATACTTGGTTCACATACTCCATGCTTCTGTTGTTTCTTAGCACAGCTGGTTTCTGGGTAAGCTCTGCAACACTCCGTGCATTTTTCAGAATGTTGTATTGTCTTTGTGCCTGATCTCTGATAAGCTCGCTTATTTATTGCTTCAGATGGCTAGACTGAATGAAGGATTGGCTTTTTTTGATGCTATTGTCATAGTACCCATGTTCCAGATTGCTTGGACGTTTTTCTCGATTTGTACAGGATTTATATACTTCCAGGAATATCAGGTGCTTTTACCCGTCTGAGTATTCAGACTTCTGAAAAGAATATTAATTTAAAATTGTTTGTTCACTGGATACTTGGACTTTTGAAGTACTCATAACGATCTTACAATTTTAAATCAAAATCCAAACATTTCTCTTGTTCTCAACTTCTCATGCACCATCATTGTAACACCCCGGCCCATCGACTGGTGACTCCCCATGGAGACTGTAGACTAGCCCCACAGAGCAACACATGTCTTTCAGCGCACTTTTGCCTTAATCGTGCGCACCCGGGAAAACTTTCCAGAAGGTCACCCATCCTAAGATTGCTCCTCACCAAGCACGCTTAACTGTGAAGTTCTTAGCAAATGGGCTCCCATGAAAAGAAGATACACTTTGTTGATAGGCATAGTCTATCAATCATTTTTTTTAAGCTCAATCCGGGGTATCACAATTCACAATCATGTTTGCAGAATGGCATAGAATGAATTAGGAATATAGACATGAAAGTTTTTTTGGAGTTTTAAAATTGCTATTTTCAGAACTCAGAAGCATTTGGAAACTTTTTGTTTTTGATGTGTGTTAGACGTGTGCATGTAGCTTGAAAGATATTCTATTGTTTCAAGATTTTTACAAGCAAATGCCATTTTTAACTTATTTTATTGCGCTGAACAGGTCTTCAATACTCTACGAACCACAATGTTTATCTTAGGAATGATGTCTGTTTTCTTAGGCATTACTTTGCTTGCTCCCGATGAGGCAAAAGGTACGGATTGCAATTAAACCAAAGTATAATACTTGAACCTAACTATGCTAACTTAATCATTCGGTTTTCATAGGTGGTGAAGCCAAAGAAAGTTCCTTGGATGCTATCACATCTCAAAGTGTTGAAAATGACGGGGAAAGGTAAACAAAAACTTTAAGGCCTTGTTTGGAGGGAGGGAAAAGAAATGAAAGGATTTGGAGGGATGGAGATATCCTTGTTTGGATAGAAAAAAGGGAGGGAGAGGATTTGAAGGGAAGGGATTTTGAGGGATTAAGTCTCTCCATTTTGTTAACATCTAAATCTCTCCGTAAGAGGAAAGATTTGGAAATTCCTTTCTTTCTCCTCCCCTTCCTTATACAAACAATGGATTCTTTTCCTCTCTTCCTCTCCCCTTCCTTTTCCTTCCTTTCTTTACCCTTCCCTTCCTTTTCTTTCCTAATTTGTTATCCAAACACAGTGTAAAGTTCTAATTTTTAATATATCTTTTTGACAAAACTGTCAAGTCACCAAAACAAAGGCGGTCGTTTTCTGGATTTATTCAAAGCAATCTCAGTGGGACACTATTTCCTAAACTTAAACTTGCAAACGGCCTTGCCATGCATAATAATCAACTTAATAAAGCAGTGTCACATGATTTGCTAATCTCCTTAAAAATTGTGAATCGAAAAAGCAAAATATGATCGGTTTAGGACTATTTTTGGGCCAATTCGAGCAAAATGCATTAAGTAGGCAATTTATGTTACAACAGAATGTCGTAACTTCATCTCATTTTGTGTCACATCCATGCTTACTCTAGACTTTGGCACATACCATTGGGAAGGTTAACACCCCAAATCCTGGGCTTCGGATCAAGAGATTGGGAGATGGAGCCGCTTCTCTTCTGCATGACTCCATTTTATGTCTGTTGGCAACTTGGCAGACTGTTAATGATTTTAAAGTAATAATTTTAACTTTTCCGATATTTTTTTTTCAGGTTGTTAGTGACAACATCCGAGGATATGCAAAGCCCAGAAGGGAAGCCATTTGTACAAAGACTATTGACCAAATCTACTGATGTTATGCTGAAAGCAAAGGTGCCGTTTTCTCTGCTCCCTTGCTATTGTTTCTCGAGTATCACATATCAAGTGTTTATTTACTCTTGAGTCTTGGGCGATATTACCGTGCTGCCTTTTGGAAATAGAAAAAAGAATGTGTCTTACCTTTGCTTTCACTTTTCACGTTTTCTCGGGTTTTTGGTAATGATTGTTTACAGCATATGGATTTGATTTGTTAAGTTGAAAGACCGAGATATGCCTTTGGCCCGTGTTTTGATATTTTTTGTTTCCCTTGTAGACTACTTGCTTATTAGCACTAGGTTTGGGAGAGCATACGATCAATGCATCCTCAGTTCTAGCAATGCCGATGTTATCATCAAAGATAACCGGATTTAGAGGCACTACCGTGGATCGGGCCAAGTTTTTCCCCATGCGAAACAGTGGCTGGGATAAAATCCCGATGGATGAAGACGGTGCTAAACTGCTGGAGACGAGTTCGCTTGTCTAGCAGCGTCATAGGATTATTAGTTTTGTTAAATGATTTTATCGACACCATTTTACGGTGTCAAACTTATAGGCTATTAGAGTGACGAAATTCTTTCCCACTATCGTTTAGTATATAATCAAAATGAATTGTTATTGGTGTACATACTCGATCTTCTGATCAACGATCATCCTTGTACAATTTGTCAAGTAAATATGTAAAAGAAATTGATGAACGATTGTCAATCTTCGAAATTATTGTGATATTCAGATTGCTAGCACTTGCCTTGCCTCCTCCATTTTCATTCTTGATTAAAGCACACTTATCCCCTCTCATTCCTCTCGTTCATGGTAGCGTGTTGAATGCGTTGATTTTAAGCCACAATTAACTCGCTTCTTTGTGCATTAAAAATCTTCAATCGTTCAACCATATGAAAGATATGTAAAGCCCCGAAAGTCGGTTTCGTATGGCGAATGATGTAGCTAAAAGTTGGGCCGAACAGAACTATCTGATTATCCGAAAATAAGATGATTCGAAAATTCGGATATCAATTTTGAGAATTTAGATATCCGAATGTCCGATTATCTAAAGAATAAAATTATATTTAAAAGAACATTTTAAATAAATTCGAATTTCGGATATCCGAATGAAAATTTACAACTTGTCCTCATTGGCATAGGATATCTAATCCAATATATTATTCGAATGTCCAACATGTTTTAATAGTCGGCTATCGAATATTCAACAGTATTTCGGATATCCGAATGTCCGATTATCATAAGAATAAAATTATATTTTCGAAAAATCATTTTTAACTAAAGTCAAATATCTGATTGAAAATTTTCAATTTATCCTCATTGATATGAGATATTAGATGTCTAATATGCCGGATGTAAATATTATGGGATTCACAAATCTAACACTACTATTAGATATAACGCTGATCCGAGTGTATATTTCTTAATGTTTGGTCATAGCTAAAAGGAGAGCAAGTAGTATGTCCCAATGGACAAATAACCGATGACCGAATTGAACATATTGATGGGTGGATTAGAATATAGGGTAACGCAGAATGACGTAAGCAACAAGAAAAGAAAATAAAAGTGAAAAATTGATGTAGCTGTTATGGACTACCTTTCAACCCTAAAAGCTGGATAAAAAGTTGAAAGCTACCCAAATAAAAAAGGCTCTCTATTGAGAAAACCTGATGGCTTTTAAGAGTTCAGCCCATTTTTCTTCTTTAGTAAATACTTTAATTTTAAAAAAAATGTCATTTAAAAAAAAATTTGTTATTTTTTTAAAAAAATTGTAGAAAACTACTTTTTTTAGAAGATGAAAAGTTTTCTGATTAACTGCCTATTCTCAAGCAAAATAAAACATCATTTAGTAATAAATCAAATTGTTTCATTTTTTTAAAAAAAATTAAAGTTCATCTATGGTGGAAAACAGTGATGTTAAAGATGACAATTATGGCTAATTTTTATGATTTGGGGTTAAAATAATATATTTGGGGTTATAACATAATATATTTAGGGTTATAACATAATATATTTGGGATTATAACTCAATATATTTGGAATTAAAACTTAATATATTTGAGATTTTATAACATAATATATTTTCTTGTATTATTATAATATCAATTCTGTAGTATTATATCACAAATATATACTGTTATAAACCCAAATCTATTACGTTATAATCGCAATTATATATTTTTTTTATAACCCTAGCTATATTATGTTATAACTCCAATATATTATGATTATAACTCCAAATATATTATGTTATAATTACAAATATATTATGTTATAACTTTCAATATATTATGTTATAACTGCAATTGTTTTTATTAATTTCCCCCAAACAGTAGACATTTTTGTCTTCTTCAACATCACTATTTACACCATTGATGAAACTTAATTTAAAAAAAAAATCAAAAAATTGTAAATCCAACTAATACATAACTTTGATGGTTTTGCAAATGTTGAAGAAGATAAATAGAGAATAAACAACAATGGAGTTTGAGAGAGGAGATGGAAATTGAAAATCACAAATAGAGTTTAAGAAAGAAAAATAAGTAGTTTTGTCAAAAAAAAAAACAAGGAAAACTAAAAATGGAAATTAAAAAGCATTGTTTAAAAAGTTTAGTTATTTTTTTATAAAATTTAAATATTGAAATGACCCAAACATGAGACCTTTTTGTATATGCGGTCTCAAGTAAAAATTTTTGCAAATAGATCAAGGTCAAGCTTGCTTTAAACTCTAACATACAACCGGATTACTACACTTCATACCAAAGAAACGAACCAACAACTATTCAATATGACTACTTATTCCGTCTTTTAAAATTAATACTGATTTTCATTTTAATTTTTACGTCTCTTTGAACTAGTATTAAATTTTACTTTAGTTTGTCTCGTAAGTTATATATTATTTTTTAACTATGATTTTACTTTTTTAAAATTCTAAAACATACGTTTTCTCTCATTATATCTTAACTAATTTATTATTTCTATCATTTAATTATATTAATTATTTTCTTACTCAATTCTCTTTTCTACCCATTTTCACCCAAAAACAAATAAATGGTGTTAATTGAAAATAACTTATGCCTTGCCTTAGTTGGTTGGTAGCACATCACCTTGTCATAAAAGACTACAAGAAAGTTGTTTTTGTGTACAAATCTACCTAATTTATTCTTATTTTATACTTCCATTATTCAAAATAAGTAGTATGTACTTCATCTCATTACGTTGTGCTTTAAAAATTTTACATTAGAATATATTCTAAATTTTATCAAAATGCTCTTAAGTAGTAATATGAGACATTCTATATACATAGGTTGAATAGCTTAACTAATATAATTATTAGTATATGAACTCTTTGTTTGAATGTTATCTCGCCGAGAGACAATCTCTCATAAAAATAACTACTTTTATTTTGTATACTTTCTATAAAGAATTGTAGAAGTAATAAATTTGGTTGGTCTCATCTTGACAGGTTATTCACATTTTATTTTTAATGTCTTCTAGATTTTTCTTGGGTAGAAGTAAGTATATATACATTATACTATAATATTTAATGTTCAATTAGGAACAAATTTTTTCTTATTTTACTTTTTAATTATAATATAATTATAAAAAAAATACTTAAATTGTTCGTAATTCTTAAGAAAATATTATTTACAATAAAATGACACTCAAACCACCTTTTCATCGCTATAAGTCAATAACAGTAAATTTGAGGCATATTTAATGCAAGATAATTATAGGGTTAGCTTTTAGTTGTTTAAATAATTATTAAGTGTAAATATTTATAAGTACAATTATAGACCACCAACTTAATTAAAACAAAAGTAATTAAAATAATATAATTATGAAAATTGTTTTCCAATTCAAATCCAAATTTATAGCAAATAATTATATAATGGATCACCAACGGTCCAAACTCTAAACTTTTTTAAACAATTTAAAATAAAAATCACAACAAAACATGAATATAAATATAACCAACCAACAGATGGAAATCATCTCATAAAAACACAACGCAAAGTATTGTATAATTACTTCCACAACACCAAATTACATAAAGAATAATAAAGTAATTTTTTTTTTTTTTTTTTTTTTGGTTTACAAGGCGCCAATCGATTTTCATACAATTAATATTGTAACAATTGCACACGACTTTGAGCCTTTAATTGATCATAAAACTTCTTAATAAACTCCTCAGCCTCATAATCAACATGTAAATCATTATTTTCATCATTAATCTCATCATCAGACGAATAATCCGCAATCATAATAGGAAATGGTGATCGAATTGGACTACAATTCTCTCCAGAAGACGATAAATCATATTCATTAACGTCGAAACGTAAATTAAACGAATATTCTGGAGTTGTAGGCACCAAAACAATAGCATTGTGATTATCATGGTGTGCATGTGTTCGTTTTGTAGATGATTTGTGGAAAAAAACGGGATTAGGGCTATTACTGCATGAGAATTCATATTCACATTGTGCGTATCTAGCACGACTCATCTGGTAGTGGTGCTGGTGGTGGTGGAGATGTAAAAAATTACTTAATGATTTTCGAATAAGTCGACCTCGTTTGAAAAAGAGATTTATATCTATCAGAAGTTTTTTCTTAGATATTAAACCTTTTCTTACCATAAAAAAGGCGACTCTTAAGAAATTCCATAGCCTCTTGGCTACTATTGAACTTTTTTTTGAATGTATCTTCATGATTCAAATAAGAAAACGTACGTGACACATACAAATATATATGTATATAGATATAGTAATTTAGAGGATAAAAAAAATATAATCGTTGATAAAATAGAGACGATAAGAATAATAGTGATTGATCACATTTAATTCTGCGAGTTTAAGGATAAACTCGCTGAAACAAATGATGATCTTAGGAGGGTTTGGGAAATAGTAGAAGAGATGGTTGGATTTATAAGAAGAAATGAAGGGCAAAAAGGAGAAATTGAAGCAATAATTTAGAAAAAAGAAAGGTTTAAGCTAAAAGATTGATTTAAAATGGATGAGGAAAAAAAGAGGAAGGAGTTGTCAAACAAAAGTTGGGGAAGCGCTGGAAGACATTAGACATGTATAAATATTCAAATGTCCCGCAACAACCCGCTCCTCGGGGCCGTCCTTTAATTACTTCTATGTTATAACTAAAATTAAAATATTATGTATAACAAGTTAAAATAGAATATTATTTAAAAGTCATAAAGACAATATAAAGGATAAAAATGATGGAATTATATCTAAAAAAGAAATAATATAAATTTATTTAGACAAATTGAGTGAAGCAGATGAATGTCTATTATTTATCACTACTTAATTGGTGTACTTTTGTATTCAAGCTATTTAATAATATACTCTCTCGGTCTCTATGAGTATGACACATAAAAATAATTGTTTTAAATTTGTGAATAGAAAATATTATAAAAATACGAATAAATAAAAGAAATATATAAATGAGCTAGTTTATAACTCACATAGAAAAAATGTGGGACCATAATCTATTTATATTAATAGAGTAATGTGTTCATATTTCCTTGCCTATTTATTTCGTTGAAGTTACTCAATCTTAATGAATATATTAATAAAAATTACCGTGTGTAATATAATATTTAATTTTTTCTTATAATAATGTAATTTTTAATTCGCTAATAATTATATCAACTTTGAGAGTTAGATTAAAGTTAATGAGATAAATTTTGCATATAAATTATTGGTCATTGGATGAAGACTAATCATTGCTATAATAAGTACAGCTAGCATATAGAAGTATACAATGGTGTTTATTTAAAGTGGGAAGTAAAAGGTGTACTTCTTTAACAATGTTGGTTCCTAGAACCCCCCTTATAAGCGACCAATCAAGAAATAACTAGGAAATAAGAAAAGGAGGTATAATAAAAAATTGAATATTTTTTTGTCTCTTTAAAATTGCAATATTACAACATATTTTAATACGTAAGAAAAATATCGCAATCTTAGTCTGACAGAAGGGGTATGAAAGTAAAACTCAGAGTTACTACTATTTTGAGTCTTCAAGTGAGAGGTAAAACCGAAAAATTATACTTTGTGTTCAACATTAATATGGATTTTTTTATTTCTCTTGCCCTAGTATGTTCTTTCAAAAGGATAGTTCATCAAGGCATTAAAAATATTATCAGCATGTCTTGGACGAGACGGCCTTATAATGAGATCGTCTATTTGAGCTGGTCCAATTCACGCATGTAGCAACCTAGATATTTTTTCATTTTTTTGGGTATTTTTCAATTTTGATCTTAAAAGTATCAATTTTGCCCTTAAAGGCATTAATTTTCAAAATTGATGCTTTTAAGGTCCAAATTGATAAATGCCCAAAAAATTAAAATGTTATTACACGTGCGAATTGGGCCGGCTCAAATTGACGGTCTCATAACTCGTCCAAATTTTTGTGAAATATTATATGCACCTTACTAGCTCATACATCTCTTTCACCCAGTTTTTGATAATCTGCGCTTCAAATGAAAACATATCTTTTAAATATTCTTTCAAGCAAACATCTTTAATAGAAATCTCTATTTCAAATTCTATATAAAAGAATTGATTTTTTAAGCTTTAAAACTAGTCTTTTAAGTATTAAAATTGACCTTTAAATCTTAGAATTAATATGTTAGAATTTTTTAAAAATTATTGAATGTGAGTCGGTCACAAGGTTTAGACCGTCTCACAAAATACTCATTGTAGTTGAAATGGATTTGCGGATCCCAGCCCACCTGCAGGAAAGGCCTATACACCTCCTCCCTATTGTAAGCCCACAGCCCATTCAGGTCCTATTTATAATAGAAAACCCTTCAGTTGAGCCCAACAACTCTATTTCTACCATTATGTGGCCCAAACTAGAATTCATCATGGAATTTTCAGAATTTTTGAAATACTTCAGCAAAAAAAAATAAAATTAATTAAATAAACTAAGTTCTAAACTTATTCCAAAAGTAAGCGTGAAAATCTCAAACCTGAGGTTTGGGTCTGTTCGTAGTTACTAACTGCGAACAGGTCGAAAAAGACAAAAATAGTTGTTTCCACTTAATAACTGGGAACAGCTATTTTGTCCTGTTGCTGTTCTGCGAACAGATCAAAATAGGTCAAATAGCTATTCGCAGTTAATAAGTGCGAACAGCTATTTTGTCTTTTTTGACTTGTCCGCAGTTAGTAACTGCGAACAGCCCCAAACCTCAGGTTTGGGAATTTCACGCCTACTTTTGGAATAAGTTTAATTCTTAGTTTATTTTGTTAATTTTTTTTTTAATTTTTTCTCTTTTGTTTTTCAAATTTTCGAATTTTCATACCAAAACACAAAGACAACCCAACTGAAAAATTCGCCTACGCCTCACAACCCTAACTTCACTTAATGATCCATGGAAAATGGCTATGACTGATAAATAAAACGTGCCGTGACCAAAAGTTGAACACAAATTCTCATATGAGACGGTCTTATGGTGAGACCATTTTAATTGGGTTGACCTAACATTTATTTATTTTTAAAGTGATTACTTTTTATAGTATTAAAGTTATTACTTATAACTTTAAATTGATCACTTACAATTTCAATATGATCACTTAGAGAAATGGATTTACTTGTATGGACTCGTCTCATGGTGAGACGGTCTCATATAAGACGGGCTGAAAGTTGAAATATTTGGGTCTATTTAGATTTTTAGATAAGGATAAATTTAATGGGTCCTATAAAGTTGGTAGGTTATTCTACACAAGTGTAATTAATTAACTCCTTAACTTATGCAGTTGTGAAATTAAACCCCAAAGTTTAATTGCTATGAATTAGTGCCATATATTTTTTCTTATTCTGAAATTAAAAAACTAATAAATTTTTTTTGGAAAATTAGTTAAGATCTGATTAAAATCGTTTAACATCAGTTTGTATTTTAATCGATTGCTCTTATTCAACTTGATTTATCCAAATAACGAGCATATAGTAGAATCAAGTCTTATCTCAATTAAATCATAGACTACTCTCTCTTCTCTAAGTAAGACCTTGAATTCAATCCTTAATGTCCTATTTCTTTTTTCTCAACCTACTTTGTAAAAAAGAAAAACATAGGAGTATATTGTAAAAAAATCCAAGGTTCTAAACCTAATTAAGAAAGGAAGCTTAGTTAACCAAAGTTAAGGAAAGATTTGCCTAAACTTTTTCATTATTAAATTTTTTGTTTAAAATAAAAAAAGTTATATATATATATATATAATGCTTTTTATATTATTATTATCACCATTTATCATTTTAATTTATTTTATATATTAAAGTTAACATGTAAGAAAAATATAATTAAATGAGATATTGTTTAACTGGAGTATTATGGAATAAAGAGTATATAAAAATATAATAAATAATGAAGCTCCAAGGTTTTAAGTTTGAAAAACGGAACACTTCTCCCACACATGACACACCGAAACAAAAAGCAAGAAAACAAAAAGCAAAAGTAAAAGCAAAAGCTTAGTCATTAAGTCTATCCCCACTATGAGACTCTTCCACTTTCAACCAATTATGGATTTTTGAATCATGATAAGAGATTTTTTATTAATCAATCTCAATCCTCCATTTCTAATCCTTCTCTTTGCAAAACTTCAAAACTTGCTCATCTTTAGCCACGTTTCACTCTTCTACACTATTGCTTCACACCCCAATTTCCTTATTAAATTAATAAATTATATATTATAATGTTTCACTATGAGTAGCTATTACAAAGAAATTAATTGAGACTTGATCTTACTAAAAGACGTGTTTTATATATGGGTTAAAGAGTATATCTTATACTTATTATGAGTATATACTCTCTATTTAAAGTCGTCTCATCAATAAATAATCTCTCACAAAAATTGCTTTTTTTTTATTAATTATCCTTTTATTTTTCTACTTTTTTATTTATCAAAATACATATTCATCAATTTCTTTAATTCTTATCCACAATATTTTCACTTATTTAATAATCTCCATTCATACAATTTTAAAAAATGTTTACTTTTTCTATTCTCTATGAGTCAATCTTCTTTGTCAAGCTCATATGAGTACCTTTCATACTCAATAATTCTTGTGTGTATATAAATCTTAAAGTTATTACATTTTATATTGTGCTCTTCTTTTTCCTTGGCCATAAACACAATTTTCATGCAACTAAAAAAACTAAAACCCTAAACACAAATAAAATCAACCATGAAGGTAAAAACACCAAGTTTGTTAAAGAAAATAATAAATGCATTATCAAGCAAAACAAATGAGCTAAGAATACGTATGATGATATTTTTTCTCCTACACAAAAACCTTGATAAAACTTCCTTAACAAATTCTCTTCATGCCCTTGTTTCACACCATCCTAAGAAAAAGAATGATAACATTGTCTATGATGAACAACAACAACTAGTCCTTCAAAATCGACACGAAATCGAACCAGACGAAGAGAGTACGAGTTTGTGGATGAGCTATAATAAAGCTACAACCTTACAATATGATCATGATGACAAACAAATGATACTGGCGCCGGATTTGACGCACTCACTTTTTAGAGAGTCCGAGGCGGAGATGGAGATGGAGACGGAGGTGGAGGGTGGTGAGAGTAATAGATTGTCGATCGAGGCGGAGGAGAAGGTGGTGGAAGAGGAGGATATCGATCAAGCGGCGGATTTGTTCATACAAAGATTTAAAAGGGAAATGTTGCTTCAAAAACAACGTTCCCTTGATAGGCACCAAACGTTACTTTTGTCTAATGCTTAAAATCGTAAGCTTTTCTAAAGAAATATTGCAATTTTAATATAATATATAAATTATTAATTGGTCATAGAATATATAACATCGAAATTATTGGGTTTCAATAATATTATACTTCGATGTTATATATTATATACTTTATCGATCAGTACATTGTCAACTTCAATGTTGAAGGAATACATGACAATATAAGATGAGAATGTGTGTTGTATTATAATTTTTTTTATAAGCATAAATGACACACTACTACTATTCCTATGTTATTTTTTCTTTTTTGAGACTTGTTGATGTTATCAAAAGTGTAAACTTAAGGTGAATATGTTTATTGTTTGAGTTAAATAGCCTAATAATAGAAATATTTAATTTATAGGCTTCTTATTTTGAAGTCTTCTTACCGTGAGATGGTCTCATACAAAAAGGGCTCTATATTCTATTAGAAGTATATAATATGAAGTATTTTTTAAAATAATTGGTTTATTATGATTAAGGTATTTTACCCCTTGTATCGAAAAATTAGTGAAATTATGATAATTTCTTTATTTTTTTTTTCTAAGGCTTGTAAATATGGTAAGAAATGTAATAATTGAAATAGTAATAATGTTAATATATATTCAAATGCTTAACAATATTTATGTATTTTATGATTAGAATTAAGAACATTAACTTTGAAAAATCTTACTACTTGTTAATTGAGAATTATAGTTAGCGTAGTGGTTTGGTATTGTTCCTTTCAACCTTAAGTTATTATGACAAGAATCCGATTCTTATTACCTGACGAAAAGGATTAATTCATGGGTATTTTTATAGTGTGTTGGATTTTAATGCCACCAACACAATCACATAACCTCAACCATTTATAATTTCAAGATAGATCTGGGCTATTGATTTTCTTTTATAAATTAAATAATGATTAAAGTGCAAATATATATATATATATATATATATATATATATATATATATATATATATATATATATATATATATATAATGGCTTTTAAATATTTTTTTTTGATATAAATTAGTAAATATTTTTTAATTATCAACAAAAATCTAAAACTTAATATAAGATTTTTATATATTTTTATTTAATCAAAAATCCAATTCCACTATCAAACATCCTAAACTTACCACTTGGTACTCCAATAATTAAAGACAGAAAATGATGGATTACTATTTAATAATTAGGTTGCTTTATTTTGAAAAAAAGTATGATGGATATATTTTATTAGAACGGATGATGTATAGGTAAATAACGGTTATTCATAAAAGTAGAAAATTACACTTATTTTCATTTTATAGAACTTTTAAGATTTTATTTTATCTTTTTCGTTATTTTATTTATATTAAAAGTATGTATTTTGTCTTTTCATGATTATATATAAGTAACTATGATTGTTTAGAATTTTCTAGAAAGAGCGAAGCAGACAACATCCAGATTTGTTGGAGGGTATGCATACAACTTGTGGAGTACTCCGTACTCCTAATCCTAATCCTAATCCTAATCTATGTTGTAAACCCTAAAGGGAAACTTGGAATAAAGTACACCGAATATTGCCTTTGTTTCCTTTAACTGCTTTCCTTTACGCTTTATCAGATTTGCCCTAAGATTGCATCCTAGTATCTTAGTATATATAGTATGAGTTTGTCAATATTTTTATTTTAATTTAATTTAATTATTTATAATATTTTTATTTTTATTTTAAATAATTTTTTTTTAATTTTTACCTACTATGATAACAATCCATTAAAATAAAAAACTGATGGCACAGAAAAAATGAGATAAGCATAGAGAAGTGTGCCTTATCAGTTATCACTCTCTTTTCGCCACTTTCCGTTGAGGCCTAACTCTATCAATTATCAAAAAACAAACCATTATTTCATAATGGAGCTGAAAAAAATTTTAAAAATAAAAAAGAATAAACTACTAAATTAAATATTTAAATAAAAATTGAAAATAACTTGTGATTTACGGTCAAAAATAAAAATAGGATAAATTCAATTGAACCGACAAAACAAGAAAATAGATAATTTCTTCTTTTGGAACAGTGGGAAAACTCTTTGACCCTTTCGTCTTTTTAACTCAGCAATGTCTCACCATTTTTTTTATTTTGTATCCACACATATTCTCTTATTTTCTCTCATTTTTAATCATATTCACACACTTTTTAACTCTTTATACTAATAACTTCACAAGTTCACACTCATTCATATTAATTTACTTGGAAAATTTTTTTTAAGCAATCTCAATTTCATTGAAATAACTTGTACTAAACAACCTTGACATTAATGCATTAATCCATCTAAATCATTTTATTAATATAAAACTATGTACTACATTTCTATTTTCTTGCTTTCCACAATCCTTGTCCTTTCAGCCAAGGGAGTTCCAATCTTTCTCCTTGTAATATATGAATACAAACTCCACTGATATCTTTTTATTATGCTGTCGTTTATAGCTCACTCAACTTGTGTTCTTGAAGAATAGAGATGAAAAGAAAGCTGACTTTTAAGATTATTAATGTGTCTTCATAGCTTTAAGTTTTTATTACTGAGCATACCAAGTGAAACAAAGATTTTAAGTTAAAATCAAATTTAGAACATCGTCCAGATTAGGCGGTGCTTGCTCCAACTTACACAAGTGATAAGACACGATAAGAGTAAATTAGAGAAAGCGAGTAGAGAGATCCTAGAGACATTAGTAATTTTTAAAATTTCAAAATTCCAACTAGATTATCAAAAAAATTGCCTATATGTTGAATCCAAATGATTCAAAACAGTTCTAAATTAAATCTAAGATTGATCACAAGAATCTAGGGCGAGTTCCGGGTCCAACACCGTCAGACCCAAACTTTTTAAGATCACCCAATAGATTTTAAAAAATTAAAACTTAACTTAAAATTAGGATTGGGTTTAGAGCAAGTTCTATAAGGTCTTAAATCGATGTTCATCCCTAATTATGTAGCTTTGCCCCCTTAACGGACTCAGCATAACACATGGCAAGTGTAGTCCAATACGAACAGAAACACGTTACACGCACAAGTATGTCAAATCAAAGTAAAGAACACGAGTTCAAAAATAGAATCAAAGATGGTACAAAATTAACAGGTCTACAGATAAAATTGTGAGGGCAGCCTCCCCACGGAAGCAAACGAACTCGTGACACTTCTATTCAAGTACAGAGAATGAGATGAGGGAGAAGGGGAGTGTGTTCACTATTTTACCCATAAGTTTATGAAAATTAAACTAAATAAATAACAAAATTTGCAACTTACTAAAAGACCAACTCAGTAGTTTAATTTTAAGACGCATTTGATTTTCCTCTTCTCTATATCTTGGACTCTGAACGGTGTAGTCCCGGCCTACAGCTAAACCATAGGTAGTTTAGTTATCTTTATTGAATGCTCAACGCTTACCGGCAGGTTTCCTAGCAGGAGGACCTGAATCCTCATCGTCAGACTGTATGTCTCCATATTCCCACATTCCACTACGGCTCTTCTTCGCCTCCTCCTGAAATTCTTCCAGGTTATCAATGGCAGATTTCCTCTCCCTGCTGTCCCATCTTTTAAGTTTCTCTAATCTAGCAAGTCCAGCCTGCATTTCAAATAAGGATCAGTTTTTAAATGCTCTAGTTAACAGCCCAAAACTACTCGTAAAGGCAAACTTTTCTTGGTATCCACATCAAAATTTGGAGTCATTCCACACTCTCTTCATTTAGATATTGCCTATGTCCATTTTGTTGTGCTTGTAATCTGTGTGAAACAGCAGATGGTCTTTGTATTCGAAAGTTAACAAGAAATAACCTCTTTTAGATTACAAAACGGGAGGCCATCAATGCAATGCACTAAATTTTACCCCATAGTGTTGGTGTAATCACAACATAGCATCACGAAATCTAGGGAATTGAGAAACAAATAAATAGTTGACAAGTTGAGTAGTTGACACAAGTTAAAGTTCCCACTCAACTTCAGGTATCCCTCCCCAATTACGCCAATGTCAAAAAAATGAGCTTAGGAAAAGCATGATTATCCAAGGCCAAAGCAATGATTGATAAAAATCGAATCAAAAGATGTTAGGAAAGCTTAAACATACCTTCAACATGGCAGCATTGATGCTTGAACTGGCTTCCACATCAACCAAGGTGACTAGAAGCACTGTGCCACTTCCTTGACCTTTCGATTTTCCACCAGATGTATCCTTTTCCTCAATCATGGCCCTAAATTCCCTGGAATTGTTCAGAGTTAGCTCACTCAAATACTCAGCCGCTTCATGTCCATAATCTTCCTCCAAGCTTGGAACCTTGACGAATGCAAGACTACAGAGTTGAGCTGATCCAGGTACAGAATGAACTGAAGGAGGTATAGGCCGTAGACAACTGTAGGGGAGTACTTCTTGGTTACCATAATCAATATAGAAGACTTCGAAAGTGTCTTTTGGGGATTGAACAATGCCACCACGAGGCACATTCACAATCTGTTAATACAAAAAGAATGCTAAAATCAAGTTTGATCGAACAATAGCACCTTGTGGCAAGCCAACAATCTACTGTAAAAGCAACAAGTATCTTAGATTCAAGAAGTTAATTACAAGTTGATAATAAAATGTCGAACCATCCTCTGTTTTTCTAATTGTTACACATCTCAAAAATCTCTTAACATTAAAAAGAGTGTAACAAATAACAATTCAAAAAACAGATGATAGTATAATGTATCCAACTAATTACTGAAAAATAAACTCATGGTTGTTCTCACCATGGCTCGGTTCCATGAGTTGTCGGCACTAAATTGAGCAAGAACCAGATCACCCTTCTTGGGGTTAAAGCTACCAATTACAGGAGCTTCCGAAATGTCCAAGGAAGCAAGCTGCTGCTGAATAGAAGCAACCATTTGGTCACCAACTGTTTGAACATAAAACTTTCCTCCACCAAGCACTTCGGTGACAACCACCTATACAAATAAAACATTGTCACAATAATGGTTAGCTCCTGGCCAGAAAAACATATTAGAATACATGGTACAACGTACATATACCAAAGAATACCTTTAGAACTTCCTTCTTCTGGTTTTCAGGGACAGAAGGTGATCCATTTGAAACTTCCTGTCCTTCAACATAATTTTCCCATATCTGCAAAAAAACTTGGAAGTTTGTTAAAAGTGACTTCATAGTGGCCATGAGAAGAAAACATCACATAAACATTTCTAACCTTCAACTTCTGGCGTTTGGCAGACTCCTCAGCTCGAGCAAGTAGATGAGCATCAGCTATCCGATCCATACCAAAAGAAGCCTGAAATTTAGCAAGCCCAGCTTCAAGTAATACAGCAGCCATATTTGTCTTAGATTCCCAGAGAGATCCCAAAAAAGTGCCAGTTCTATCAACAGTTTCCACTTCAATCTGAAATTTTGAGGTGGAAGAATGGATTTAATACAAGTACAAGAAAGGACGTTCTCTTTTCTGATTTCCATTTTGTTGGATAATAAGAACATGCGACTCCTCAATAAGGACATATGTTACCTCAACTTCTCTCTGCATTATTTTTCTCCTCATAAATGCAATTGCCTCATCCGAATAAGGTTCACCTCGTCCAGGACATCTCACCCCTGAGAAAGCAAATGCAATACTGCAAGTTTCTTTGGGAATTAGAAGCTTGAACCGATGGCCACTGAGAACATATTCAACAATGGCAGGAAGCCTCCTACTTCGTTGAAAGAAGTGCAAGAAATCCTTGGCTTTCTTTGCTGGAGCCTGAAAGATTTTTATATTAAAAAGAATTTTGGTTTGCAATAAAATGTTTGAAGTGCGATGCAGTAAAAATGGACAGGTAGGGGGAAGGGATAAGCAACAGCAGTATCGAATTACAAGCAAGGAGATTATGCAGCAAACAGAACAAGAAACTCACATTGGTGAGATCTTGAATGTGGTATGCAGGTGTATTAGCACCACTATCAGCATGAACCCCTTTCTTGCTAGCTTTTGGTTTTGATTCAGCTGCCAATAGAGCATCATAGTAATTGGATCTTTCTTCAAAGTCTCTGTGTTGTACTACTTTTGCAAGCCCACGGCTAAGCAACATTTCAGCAACATTGTATCCAGCTGGCTGACCCCCAGCTGTAGATTGAGCAGATGTAGCATCAACACCTTGACCCTTGGCTTGAGCAAGCAGGAACACAGATCCAAAGTCCATGACTCTGAAATCAGTAGGGGCACCCACATTTTCAATACCACCCCCAACACTAACCTTTCTTGAGTACTCCATAGAAACATTCACCTAAGTTTACAAAGAACTTATCATTAGACTTGCCTTTATTGATATTACTATATTGAGAAAATAGCTTAACCCATGGGATACCTGACGGCCAATGAGCTTTTGGCGAAGGAACTCCTTTGCCTCACGTGCATATGGCTCTACTACACCATTCCTCCGTGGATTACCCAGTTTATTAGCTTTTATGCTAGAGAGATTGACTCTTCTCTCTGCCAACGGATGACCCAGTGGCACAGCATCATCGGCAACAATGATACAGTCTCCACTAACAATCTCAACTACCTGATATCACAAAAGATTAGAAATTTATAAATAAGTAATTGGAGAAAATAAGAAGCCCATCATGGAAGACTGTCATCCTATTACCTTTCCAGTGAAATTTTGGTCATGGATTGCTTTTGAATTTGTAGCTGGAGGCACATAGTTTGTCCACATCCTCATTCTCTGCTTCTTTGCCTCAAGCTCCGCTGCTTTCAATTCCATTCTATCCTTGTCTTCTAAATATTTTGCACTCCAGTCAAGATATTTAGCTAAGCCCTGCATTGTTAAAAATATAGGTAGTTAGAAATTTCAATGGATACCAACAGGCAACAGCATGTATTTGTGTTAAATGAATGATGAAGCGAGAAATTTATATAGCTAGACAAAGTCAAGCTGCATCAATATGAACAGCAAGTTCTCAGTTATCCTGTGAACCAGCAACCTACTGACTGAAAGTACTGTACTTGAAAGGTTAGGATACAAAAGGAAAATAGCCAGAAAAATAAGCAAATAACAAAGGAAAATGTTAATTGGTAAATGGTCGGGTGTACCATGTCATCTGTACACTAACTGGAACAAAGATTTATGGTTTTTTACCAATAGAACCAACAATTAGAATACTAGGTCTCATACATGTTAAAGCCATAATCTACCCACTCAAACAACACCTACCAAATGATTTTCAAAAATTTTCTACATGCAGATAAACTTACATTTTTTACCAATTCCAGGGCCAGGTTCATTGCTGTACCATCTGCATCATAATATAGAGAAGCAACCAAGTTGCCAAAACTATCACGGGCTTCAGGGACAATGCGTACCTGCACAAGGAGATACATCAAGAATTCAACGCATGAGACATTCACACAAGGTAAACCATTGGCCCATGCCATTCACATCAACCATTGAGATGACATAAGAAAGGTTGACTGATTTACATCTCTATGCAATGTGCGTGTCTCTGTAAAGTGCTTCGCTTCCCTCCCAAAGGGGTCTGGGGCTGTCTCCACACCTGCTGCTGCAGCAACTATTGCAGCTGAGGTCAGGGGGGCACGAGTCTCAGTAGCAGTTTGTCCATTAGGTTGATTTGTGCTTACTTCAGCTTCAATAGCTCTATCTGGAGCTGGTCTCCTTCCCATTGAAGGAGACTAGCGACCATAAAAATAAGAAGTATTAGAAATTAAAACAAGCCTCTAAATGCAGCACCAAAAACTATATAACACTAGTTCTCTTCATTATCCTACCTGGATTCCAGTCACAAAAACCTGAAGATACTGAAACTCAGGAAGCAAGTAGACTCGCACTGTACTTCCATCACGAACCTGCTCCACAATTGCATGCAATGACCTTCCTTTATTTTCAGATAAAAACCCCTCGGTATCAAAATTATTTGATGAGCCAATGGCTGAAGGAGGCAAATTTCTGACGGAAGCCTCTGAAGCACCAGGAGTCTGAACATGAACAATGTCAATCAATTCATGTGATTCAATTTAGGTCCGAAAAAACGAAAATGAATGGACATTAACCAGTTACTGCAGAAACACATTGAAAATTTCTCACTTCCATAGCAATTATATGTGTTTGGGCTCCCGGGTAAAAAACATGATTCCAAAATAGCACAACCTCTTTGCTGCTATGCAGTCCAGCATATAACTATTTTATTAGTATCAAAGCATCACAAAACAAAGCTTGTTATCTACCTTACTCCACTTGCCTAAACCTTGCTCCTTTGCTTGTTCTTCAAGTTGCAGTAGCTCTTGATACTCGGGGCTTCCATCACCTTTCAGCTCTTTTACCTGATCGTAAAAATCATCCAGAGAAATCCCAAAGGAAATTTGAATGAAGTTAAGCAACAGTCAGAATTCATCAACAAAGAAAGACATTAAGCACACCTTTGCCCAGCCATTTGAAACCACCATCTTCGCCACATCTTTTCCATCAATAAATACAGAACCAAACTCTCTCGCCCCCGCCCCAGCCATTGAAGATGGGACATCCTCCTTCTTCCTTTTAAAAGATACTACCTATGGTCATATGCAGGAAGCTTATTTGTTAGAAGTCAGAATTTTTAATTCAAAAAGATCATCACAATTCCAAAAGGCAGCATAAAGTTCATCAGAGATCCAAGCAATATAATAAAATTTTGGCAAAAAACAGAAGTCAAACCTGTCCGATACAGAGTTTCCTCAAATATTCTCTGCTCTCCCATGCAAAGGGTTCGTCATAAGTATCTCTGCGAGCCTATTCCAAAGTTGCATGACAAAGAATTGTCAAGATATTACCGAAGGAAAAAAAAGTAAACGCTTTTTAACATACTCCAACCATTGTATCCACTCCTAGTAACTTAATTTAAAGTGAAGGCATATTCTCAAAGCATGTAAATAAAAAGCAACTTAAAGTCAACACACCAAAGATGTTAGAACAACATTCAAATTTAGTGATGGGAAACGAAAAAAATCAAAATTACAGCATGAAAAAGAAAATACAAACCAGCTTGGGAGCCATGATATACGATAAAGTGACCGTCTTTTCCTGTGGGACGGCATCTCCTTGGATGATCCTCATAATCACCAAGGTGTCCCCTGAAGGAACAGCCTTCACTCTACCTCTCACTTCCCCCGCCATCACCAAGTCAATCGGATCTATATTAAACAAAGAGAGAAGATTATCATCAACGATTAAATTTTCAATCGATTAATTAATCAAATTCAGCTTCTCAGACATCAATTTGCAGATCGAACATTAAAATTCATCATGCAATTCAAAATAACAAAACTAAACTCAAATTCATTGAGCAATGAAAAATCTTCAGCTATTCAAATTACATCAATTGATCAATTACATTTCTGACGATCAAATCTATACTGATTTAACAAAACACTCTATCTACAATACAGCACGTCATACTGATATCGCAGATCCATTGAAATGAAACTCGATACAAATCAAAAAAAAAATGCACATACAAAATCAAATACAATAAAAACTTCTCACAAATCAAATTATCCAAACAAAACAAACAATAATTTTCAAAATAATTGACAATATAAACAAACAAAACAAAAACAAAAATCAGATCCTAGATACAACGAAACGAAAATAAAAATTGAATGAAAATAAAAAATAAACCTGAAGAGCGACGAAGGTGAAATGAGTAGTTGAGAATTGAGAAATTGAATTCGAAAATCCGATCTAAAACAAGAAAAAGGAAGAGATGAAGAGAAAAGAGTGAGATCTGAAGAAAGACGAACCTCGACGGCTACGCCAGAAATGGAGTATTTTTATTTTTAGTATGCAAGAAAACTAAAGAAAAGAGAAGGTAGAAATGATGGGAAAAAAGAGGGAGGGGGGGGTTTAAGCAGGAACGAGAATGCACGACCAAAAAAACGTGGGGTTTTTCTTCTCTTTCACTCCACAACTTGGTGGTGTACAAGTATACTAGTTTCCCACTTGTAAATTTACCATTTTTATCAAATATTTTATGAATATAAATATAAATAAATATTTATTTGCAAATTATCTTCGAGTTGATATATCTTATGTTATGTTCGCAATTTTTTTAGCTCTTATGAAAGGGATTTAGTTTATCATAATTTAATTTTGTTTATATTTTATTTATACTTTGATTTAGCATTAAAGAAAAGTGAAGTGTTTTTAAAAAAATGTGGATATTTGATAAGAAAAATGATGAATTATGTAAATTGAATTAAAAAGGAGTTAAAATATAAAAGTATGGATGAGGTTAAAATAAAGTGATAGATTTATTTTTAAAAAATAAAAATTATGCAAAATGACAAGAACTGAGGAAATAAGTTATATGAACGGAAATATAATGAATATAATGATGATACTTGAATTTTGACAAAATTTATATTAATGTATTACTTTCTCTGTCTTAGCACCAAGCACATATTAGAAATTAGCTCTAACTAAGTATAAATAAATCTTGTGTAAATCAAGGAAATGAACGTAAAACGTGGCAAAAAAGTAGAGTATAATTTACGGGAAAGTTAAAAGATATGTGTAGATGAAAATTTTAAAACGAGTGCGAGTCATTAAATAGACTAAAAAGAAAATGGAGCTAATATCAAGAAAATAGAGTGTGGGTATGTTTTTACATCACAATAATTAATAATCTAATTAGTTTAATTAGAATTATTTATTTGCCGTAATAAAGTAATTTGATTTGATTTATTTATTTTTTGTCTTGTTTATTACATTTATAGGTTGCTAAATGTTTATTAGCATTGCCAAAAGTAAATTGATTTAGTTGATTATTTTTTCCTATTTAGTGCATATATATGCAACTAATAAATAGTCAATTAAAATTTGATTAGTCAAATATTGATATTTAATTTTTTCAAAATATATAATTTATCATATTTATTTGATCTATCAAATCAAATCAAATTTGTTATATTCTCTACTCTAGTATATGGACCAATCGTTTCTTTCTCATTAATATTAATTGTGCTAGTTACTTGCCCATATTATTAATAGAAAAAACAAGAATAATTATCACATTTTATTTTTTATCTTGTTCTCCTAGTTACATGTAATTGTAAGGAATTTTCCTAAATAAATCAAATTACTCTCGGTCATTGCTAAATTTGCATTATTTTTTTAATATGTATTGTCAAATTTATCTCATTTCTTTACACTTTTTATTTAATTCTCATTATTTAATTTATATTTTTATCTTACCCACACAATGTTTTTCAATTTTATACAAAACTAGATTATGTCCGTGCGATGCACGACTTTATTAAAATTTCTGATATATAAACAAAAAAATAAAAAATTTACGGCTTTATGTTTTAACCATCTTAACATATCCTATACCCATTTAATAAAAAACATTATAAAGGTTTTATAAAAAACTTGAAAAAATTAAAATAAAATATATACTTCTATGACTTTCTAATACATTAAATGAAGTAACCTAAAAAGTAAAAAATCAATCAATATGGATAATATTATAGATATATTTAAAAAGTAGTAAAGTCAGAGATATTAACAGTAGTCATTATAACAATGACACCATCATTAAGTTTTGAAGGGAAATTTTTTATTAAGAAAGTGACACATAAAGCAATTTCGAAAAGTAATTACATTAGCAATGTTTTGTTTTTAGTAATAGTTATAGATTATAGATATATAACATGTTATACTTCCTCGGTTTTTTTTTCTTGCAACATAGTTGACTTCGGTTCTATTCATCAAACAAATTAACTTTCATATTGTCGGTAATTTATAAATTAAAATATAGTCATATGAAATCTTGTTTGAATCGTCTCGATTCAAAATCTATTAATTTTGAATTTTCATAATTTGTTGATATGTATAATTAAAGATATTAACAATTGAATTCGTACGTTGAAAAGTGTGAAAAAACATATTATGCAAATAGAGAAAGTACATTTTTATTAATTTTCCACCTTTGGGGCAAAATTGGTAAAAAAAATCAAAAAAAGTGAAAGCGAGTAGTAAAAAGGTGGGTAAATGGCTTTAAAATGACACTTACGAGTCTTACGACTGCCATGAGGTGATTTTTAGCTACATTATCCAAAAAAATAACCTTTCAAAAAAAATCCAAAAGAGTTATGGCAATTTTGTAACATCCGCTTTTTTCTTTTTTTTTTTTTAAAAATAATAATAATAAATAAATAAAATAGTAATAATAAATCTATAAAAACAAATTTTAGATTTAAAAAAAAATAAATAAATAAATAACTTCCCATTAACAAATAATTTCCCACTTCTCCCTCTAAATCTTATAATTAATCTCATTTACCCACCATAAATTACACCAATTGTCATTAATTCATTCACATTATTACTCACACTTCTTTTTTCTCCTACAAACTACTTCCCCCATCTTCCAATTGCTTAAAGTTTAATTAAGAAAAAACAAGATTTTGATATTAAAGGTATGAATTTCATTTATTTGTTATAAACTTTTCTTATTCAAAACCAAAAAAAAAAAAATTATGCTATTAATTGAAAAACACCCATCTTTTTATTTGAAGAATATATATATATATATATATATATATATATATATATATATATATATATATATATATATATATATTTCTAACTTTAGTTTTCCGGCGATACAACGATCACGGGATACCACCGGTGTGCGACGACGGCCACCGAAGCCACCGCCGGCTGGCAACTAGCCCTTCTTCTTTCTTCCTTTCTCCTCTCTCTTCTTTCCCTTTCTTTTCGTGGGTTGGGTTCTGTATAACCCAATTCTATTTTTCCTAAGTTTAACTTTTCTTTTTACTTTTCTTTTCTTATTTTTTCTTCTTTTCTTTTTAAATCCTTTTAATCATATTATTGTTTTAACCTTTCTCCTTTTCTTTATGTACTACTCTTAAAATTTCTAATTACTTTTTTTGAAACTGCCATTTAAAATATATATATAAAACGAGAGTCTTTTAATTTACTATTGGTTAATTGGGGTATTAATTTGAGATATATTATTTTATCGTATAGAAAACGAATTCGTAGACAAAGATGATTAGGAGCGTACGTTTGTCTAGGATCGCGTGACAAGGTAATTCTCAATGTCCATCTAATTAGGACTATCCCGTTAATATTATATGCTAAGTGATAATTAATGTGTTTAAATAAAATGCATGATTTTATATGACATTATTTTTTATGATATTATGTTATATATATTCTCAAATTATATCTACTATTATTTTTGTCAAACTTGAAGTTATAATTACTATTTTGATAAAATTTATATTATTATTTTGATAACAAAATTAGATACAATTAATTTGAAAGAGAAATACTTATAATATTATTATTTTGATGAAAGTTATATTATTATTTTAATAATGATTTTAAATGCGATTGAATTTGGGTGAAAAATATTATGATATTAATATTGCAATTGAATATTCTTGAGATATATTTTTCTTGGGAAACCTATGATCATAAAATAAAATGTATAATGTATGTTAGATTATATGTTTGTGTGCACGCGACTAATTATTAAAATATATTAAATCACATAGTGTCACACGAGGGAAATGAAGCTCTTATATTTGTTGTGATCTAAGTATAAGGGTGATGAACAGATTGTCCTGTTTGGTTAGTATAGCTGCCGACAAGTATTATTATTTCTGATACTTGATACGATGTTTGGTCTTCCTTCTATTTGTTGTGATCCAAGTAGAAAGGGTGTCCACACTAGGGTTCTCTGAGACTACTCTGCTAGGCTTGAATTATTTGGGGTAACGACCTATTGATGAAGTAGGTATAGGGGTGAAGCCTCGGCCTACTGGCGTTCTCGTTCCCTCAAATTAAAAATTGATTATCTGTTTGTCATTATTAAATATCAAATTAATAAATTGGTTGATGTGATATTATACATATTGTTTTCACAAATAGCTTTTTTTTAAACTCAGCTATATATTATTTTCTAAAATTATTTTCAATTTGATTATATTTTATTTTCTTAAATCATTTTCAAACTTAATCGTTTTATGAGATGCAGTTGGAATTACTCAATTTCCTGATTTTGAGAGTTTTTCCCTTATTTTTCTTGCATTCTTATGTTGCAGGTTATTGATTGCGTGGGAATTGTGGAATGAGGATCACCTAGAAACATAGCTTTTATTAGAGTCGTATTTCAGTTTAAATTTTACCTTAAGTTGTTTAAATTTTATATGGACATAGATTACGTTTTAGTCTTTTCTTATGTTGTAAGACCCTTTGTTGGATTTAAAGTTATTAAGTTATTTCTTAGTGGTTAAGCCTTACATTTATTTTATTAGAAATAAATGTGGCAGTAACACTCCTATAAATAGATATTAGCTCATATTTTTCATTAAAGACGTTTTTAAAAGTTCAATCTATTCTAAAGGTGTTCCAAATTTTGTTAGGTTTCCTCTTTCAGAAAGTCTGTGAATTCAATTTATTGAGTTCTAGTTTTTCCTATTTCCACTATTAATGACATGGGATAACGGGAGTAGATTTAACCTTTATGACTTTGGAGTTAGAACTTTTTGATTGGTATGTGGAGCCTACCCCCATCTTGGTAATTTTCATCTCATAGCCTATATGGTAAATTTTATTTAGTGTTTAATTTAGATGAAAATTAATATATATATATATATATATATATATATATATATATATATATATATATATATATATATTGAGTTTATATTCCAAAATAATGAAATTTTGATGGTCGGAACTAATTTTGGTTGATAATAGTAAGAAGCTTTCCAAGAGTAAAGGTGTGCTCGCTTTAACGCTTTTTTTTCATTCGCGCAACATTAATTAGTTTCAATTTGTATTTTTATCTATTAGAATTTTATTGTTATAGTTTCTTTATGCTCATTTGAATATTCTTGCTCGTCCAAATTAGTGTTCAAGATGATAATTGAGTTGTTTATGAATGCAAGATGCTATTGAACCAATCCTTAATTTTAGGTTCTAGATTCAAAGACCAAGCGATTCGGATTTGGTCAAATAAATAAATTAGTTTGGGTTTATGAGTCCAAAGACCAATTTAGACCCATTTCTACTAAACCCGTAAGCCCGCACTAAATCCGACATATTACACAATCCAAAATCAATATTAAATTTGTTCTAAACCTATTTCTAATCTATTAGGACTACCATTGCCCATTAACTCCAACAAGTTGAGTCCGGGTATAAAATTTTCAAACCCTAAAGATTGAATCCCACCCAGACCCGACAATGACCATCCCTAGGCGAGAGTCTCTTGTTGATCACATTTAATTCCATCTTTATCGAATGTTTATTCAGATTTTATATAGAACCTATAGTTGTTGGAAATGATTTATCAAAATTATGAAGGCTATTTTAGCATAAAAATTTTACACCAATTTCACATAAAAATTCGAGTATACATTGTGTTGGGTTCCCATAGATGCTAAAAAGCGGAATTTCAGGAAACAATTCCCTAACATCTATCTCAAGATCATAAATATAATCAAACACATGAATCATATAAAAGGATTAGATTATACTACCTTTGTAGCGTGAAATCCACAAAATTAGCGCGGTAAGATAATCTGGAGAGCCTCAAACGTTGCTCCTCTATTCAGTCTACCAGAATCAATTGAATACCAACGTCTGCTAGAACGGAAGAGCTTGTTTCTCTTGCTTTTTTCTAGTTTTTCAATATGACCATCAGAATGATGAAGAGGGAGAGTTTAAATAAAAAATGTTTAATACTCACACCCATCATCCCACGTTTTCCATTACAAATATTATATCCTTATATAATACTAGTAACCTAGGTCAAAAAAAAAACTGATTCTTTTGTTAACCTAATTGGATCACAAACCCATACTCCTAATGGGCCTGAGTCATCTATCGTTCAATTGATTCTTTTGTAAGACCTTATGGGATTAATTATATTAGTTGTAGTCCAATTATTATTGACCCACCAATTATATTTATTCCCTAACAAGTAAATACAATTACTAATAATAATTAACTTTATTATCTTCATAAATATCCTATATATTTATATTTAGTAATTGTCGGAAATATCTAAGGACATATTCCTTCACATTGTTGTGAGGGTGAGTGTATTAACACTGAAAACTGTCGATAAAATGTTTGTTCCTTTGATACACCAAATTAAGATCTCTTTCTCGATACAATCAAGTTTTTTGTTAAGTCGTACTAATCTTGAAATAATTTTAATTTGGAATATATCATCAAATTATGAATCAATTAGTAAATTTGATGTTTTATATTTTTATTTTATTTTTTAAATAGCATGAAAAGAAAAATTATCACCAAATCCATGATTAAATGGTTTACATATTTTCAGTATCATTCCATATATTTAGGGCTATGATCGTTTTTCACTTTTTCTCATTTTATTTCATAACATCCTAAAAACGTATATTTATTACAATTTATCTTATATGAGACTGTTTCACTATGATAATTAGTTCATTTTAGTTATTAATCATTTTAAAATATAAGTAATTACTTTAAAATATTAAATATACTACATAAGTCAACCCAATAGAGATAGACTCACTCACCATGAGACGACATTTTTAAGCTTTTCAATTAAAATATCAATGTCATTTTGATTTTAATATGAATTTTAAATTAAAATTACATTGATTAATGATTGTGGTTAGTTTAATTACAATTATCTCCTTTTCAATTAAATAATTTGATTTGATTGATTTATTTATTGCCTTATATATTACATTTATATGTTGGCTTGCTAACTAATTATTAGCATTGCCATTAATAAATCAAATTGATTTGCTTATTATTTGATCCTATTTATTCCTTTTGAAATTTGAAATTTGAAATTGTTATTGCCTTACCGGTAGATATTTACACTCTTAGAGGTGTTTGGTATGGGAATATAAAATGTAATGGAAAAAAAATGATAAAGAGGAGTAAGGGTAAGGGTATGGGTTGTAGTTATATGTTGTTTGGTATGAAAATATAAGGGAAACACTTAATTGATCATAGAAAGAGAATTTGCTACTTGACATAAATGGATGGTAACAAAGTAAGGGTATCCATTACTCTCAAGAAAGGGATTGGGTTAACCTAATATCATACCAAATAAATATATAGAGTAATGATAATTAAATCCTTTATTTAGTATTAAAAAGTTCATACCAAACACCCACTTAGTATATTAGTAATAATAGTAGTAATCTCAAAGCCGCCAGAAAATGCATGATAATAAAACATAAAAATAGTTACCCTCAGAGTATATTATTATCAACTTTGTCTTTTTATCTTTTACTTCCATCTTATTTCGTGTGAGTATTAATTGTTGGGATTTTGAGTAATAATTAAGTGCTTTGAAAATCAAAAATTATAATTGTAGAAGAGAAATAAAAATGAAAATATTCTTTTAACATTCAATAAGAGAGAGGATGCACCTAAAAAATAAAATCATGTTTTATATTATTTTGAGTAAATCGTAAATATTTGATGCCTTTTAGTAAATTGTAATGTATTAGGTGAAAGAGTTATTTGATAAAAAAACATGTCTCAAATTAGAAGGGTTTTTATGATTTTTTAACAGAAATTATTAAAGGTACCTTTGAATTTTGGCACTTAATTAATGATACTCCTAAGTTTCTTTTTTTTATTATCAATGGTATCTTCATATTATTGAGCGTCTTACAACCGTAATCTTTTTTAACTTTTTTCGTCCAAAATCATCCAAAACCGTTAACTTTCTTTTATGTTTTAAATTGAAAAATAAAAGAAAAAGAAAAAAGTTGACGATTTTTGACGATTTTGGACGGAAACAGTTAAAGAAGATTAAGGTTGTAAGACGCTCAATAATACGAGGACATCATTGATAATAAAAAAACTTAAGGGTACTATTGATAAAGTGCCAAAATTCAGAGATACAATTGATAATTTTTTTTATGAAATTTCCGGTTGATTAATTTAAGAAGAAAAAGTAAACTTATCGGCTATTATTGAGAAACTTATGATTATGATTGTAGATCCAGAAAATTAGATTTTTGCCAATTTTATTGCACAATTCTTAAATATCGCCACCCTTTTCATTTTATCGTCACCCTTATTTTGATGAATTAACGATATTGCCCCTGAACTATGATGATGATGATGATAATAATAATAATAATAATAATAATAATAATAATAATAGCCCCTTGGCTCGATCATGGGAGACTTCAACTGTATCGCCAACATCAATGAAAGAATAGGTCAACGACCGCGAAGCCATGAGATAGCACCTTTAAGGAGGTGTATGGAGGTCTGCGAGATCCGCGACTTGAAAAGTACAGGGAGATTCTTTACATGGACCAACAAGCAAGAGGGTCTGGCAAGAGTCTTTAGCAAAATTGATCGTGTCTCGGTTAACCACTCTTGAGAAACCACTTTCCCCACAGCCGAAGCCGTGTTCCTCCCGAAGCGGGACTTAAATCATACCTCAATGCTAGTCCACTTCTTCAAACAGCACAAAAGGTCCAAACCATTCAATTCTTCAACCACTGGGGGAAAAGAGAGGACTTCCTAGAGTCAGTCCAGAACACATGGTCCACTGATATTCAGGGCCCTATGAGCCACCAAATCATTGAAAAACTCGAGCTGATCCAGACTCTGTGCTACCAGAAGTTCAAGAAGGATGAACAGACTGCAGACATTCAAGTTGAGAGCAACTTGCTCAAAGCTCAACAAAAGGTACATCTCCACCCATCTAACGTGCACCTTATTAATCTTGAATGTAAAATGACAGATATCCTCAAAAAGGCCAAGGAGGAAAGAGATTCAGCCCTTCAACAAAAGGGTAAAATTGCTTGGCTCACCATGGGGCATGAAAATAGAAAATTCTTCCACCAGTCTATCAAACACATACACAACTTAAACACCATCAATGTGCTCCATATGGGTAATAATATCATCAGGGACCAGACAAGGATCAAAGAGATCTTCCAAGAGTACTATATGGACCTCTTGCGTAGAGATATTAATGATAGACGCCTCATCAAAACCTTCTTTCATTATCTTTCTCTGAGGAGGAGATCAAGAGGACTTCCTGGAGCATCCCTGAGAATAAAGCCCTCGGCCTCGATGGTTTCAACAGTGGCTTTTACAAGGCATCTTGGCCAGTGGTAGGCCCAAACGTGGTTAGCGCCATCCAGGATTTCTTCGACTCTGGGGTTCTTCCTAAGGCATGGAATGTGACAGCCCCACCTTAATGCCTAAGACCCAGGAGACTATAGGCCCATCTCTTGCTGCAATGTTATCTACAAATGCATCTCTAAACTAATATGCAGCAGACTCAAACTTGTTTTAGGGTCTATCATCAGCTCCAATCAAGGGGCGTTCGTGTAAGGACGCTGCATCCTACATAATATCCTTCTTTGCCAGGATGTGGCGAAGCATTATGGAAGGAAAAACTACATGCCCTGTTGCCTTCTCAAAATGGATCTCCACAAGGCTTACGACACCCTGAACTGGGACTTCCTTAAGGACATGATGATCGCTCTTAACTTCCCACCCCGGTTTGTCAAGAGAATCATGACGTGCGTTACCTCCACCCGTTACTCCCTGATCTTAAATGGTAACCCTCTAGAAACCTTCAAGGCTAAACGTGGAGTTTTTCAAGGAGATCCTATGTCTCCTTTGCTCTTCGTCATTGGCATGGAATACTTATCTAGGATCCTCAAAGTAACGGGTGAAGCGAAGGAATTTAATTTTCACCCTAGATGCTCCAAAATAAAACTTAACCATCTTATCTTTGCGGATGACTTGATGCTGTTCTGTAAAGGGAATATGTAATCCATTAAGATCCTCATCAAAGGCGTGGAAACATTCTCCTCAAGCTCTGGCCTCAAAGCCAACAACAATAAACCAGCCATATACCTTGCTGGAGTCAGTGATAGTGTCAGATCACATGCTGCTAGTACACTCGACTTTGCCTTTGAGTCCCTTCCAGTTAAATACTTAGGCATGCCGCTCACTTCCAAGCGATACACTGCTGCTGACTGCGTTTACTTAGTGGAGATATTGACAAATCGAATTCGCTCTTGGTTCGCAAGGAGTCTCTCTTATACAGCCAGACTCCAGCTAGTTAACTCGGTCCTCATGAGCATCACGAACTATTGGAGCCAAACTGTTATCCTCCCCAAGCGCATCCTGAACCAGATTAATACGGCTTGTAGGTCCTATCTTTGGCATAGCGAAACAAAAAGTAAATTTCCATGGAATGTAAGCTGGGAGAAAATCTGCAGAACCAAACAAGAGGGAGGCTTAGGCACCCGAAACCTGCAGCATTGGAACCTAGTTGCTGTAGGTAAGATTGCCTGGCACATAAGTTCCAAAAAAGATTCTCTCTGGGTTAAATGGGTACACGAAGTGTATATGAAAGGAGCCCGCTGGGAACTTTTCAACGCCCCTATCACGACAAGCTGGGTGATCACAAAACTTTGTCGGGTAAAGGAAAAATTGAACAACTGGATGAAATCCCCTAGCTATTCCATTGAAGTCGTATACAAAGAAATATTGGGAATAACGGATAAAGTACCCCTGGGCAGACACAGTTTGGGACAGAGCTGTCATTCCTAGAAGCCGCTTCGTGGTGTGGCTCGCCTACCATGGAAGACTCAAAACAAAACAAAGACTCAAGAGAGTAGGGGTGGTAGAGGAAGATCATTTGCCCCATATGCGATTCACATACCGAAATGACTGAGCACCTCTTCTTCAACTGCGACTTCAGCCGTCAATGTGTGGAAGCGCTTAAACAATGGTTGGGTGTTAACTGGAGCATCAAGAACATGAATGACTTATTTCGCTAACACTGCATGCCTAGACCACAGTGGAGACTCATAGTCGCTACCTTCAGCAACCTCATCTATACTATCTGGACCGTGAGAAATAAAGCTATCTGGCAGAAGAAGGTTATCACAATTCAGAGGGTAGTTGAAACAATCAAAACAGACTCCAAGATCAGATTCAACTCCCTAACCCTCAAGGAGTCCACATCCCTTTTATTGAGGAACTTGTAATTTTTGACTACCGCTGTGTACGCTTGTAGCTTTTCTTGTTTGGTGTCCTAGCAGCCCTTGTTCTTCTTGCTTTTGTTCAGCTAGTTCAGCATATCGCCGTATGTGACTTTTTGAGATAACCCGGCCTCTCCTTTGCACATGAAGAGTGAGAAGGGGAAACGCTTCCTAGAAGGTGGGCCCCTTCTTCACACTGATGCATTTGATAAGGAAAGCCCCGGTTATCTAGGTTTCCTTATATTTGTTTAGTGTTAATAGAAAATCGTTTGACAAAAAAAAAAATTAATAATGATAATAAAAATAAAAATAACAATAATAATAACAATAATAATAATAATAATAATAAAATGAAAAGGATGACAATGTTTAGCAATACCTATTTTGTCGGGTTTCTCTGTATGGAAGTTTGTGAATACAACTTCATGATTTTAGTTTTTGCTATTTTCACTCTTAAATACCTAATGACCTAGTTTTAACTTTTAAGCTTTATGACTTCAGAATTTTGATTGGAATGTGGGACCTACACTTAACCTTGGGTTTCATTCACTCATTTACCTATGTTATACTCTCTCCAATTCAGAATACACCAAGTATCTTTTATTTTATTTTTTTTTACCTTTTTTTAGCTGGTTAAATAAGATCATATATGAAAAAAAAAATATGATATTTTTAAAATTTTAATAGGGGTTAGTATTTAGTAAGTGTAAAGATGTAAAAAAGTTAAATACAGTAAGACTAAATTTGTAAAATTAACATACCTTAAATATATTAGAGATATTTAAGATGATTTGATCCAATAAAAAAATTGAGACATTTAGGATGAATAGGATGGCTTATCATATATGACTATATCAATTTCTTTGATTTTGCAACTACATGTACAGGAATCATATTTTATTATATATTTACCTCATTTTGTATGATTAAATTTTATTTTAATCCAATTTTGATAATTAATTTTTAATATTGTAAGATTAATAATTTAATATGGATACAGGAGTCAATTTTGGCACGATTCAAAATTGATCCAATAACTCAACAAACACCTTTATTTGCAAATTCTAACATATAATTTAAATCTGTTTCAGTTTTCTAGACGTATATGCAACAGCTAGTCTCTTGAGAGACGTATTTCAAGCCCAACCCATTAAAGATTAATGTTTACTTATCGTATTTTTAGTGCCTACTTACATTATCCTTAATGCTTACTTATTGTATCCTTAATCACTTAATGCCTATTTTAAATATCTTAAATGTTTACTTACATTATTTTTAATGCCTACTTATAATATTTTAAAAAATATATAATGGACCTGCCCAATTAGAGATGGTCTCTCAAAAAGACTATTTCTCACAAGAATTTGTGTATATGCAAAGTCAAAATGACGGCACGAGGTATTTCAAGAATTGAGAATATATTTTAAGAAAAATTTGACTTGAGTATGGAGTATACAATTATTTTTGTCTCCTTTTTTGTTATCGAATTTCGACTTTATTTACGCTTTGTTAATTCAATTAGTATAATAAATTGGAGAATCGAGTTTTATCTCAATTAGAGTAAATATTATTTTTACATATAAGGATTGTAAATTCGATTGTTCATAGTTCATTTCTTTCTTGGATTGTTCATAGTTCATTTCTTTCTTCAACATATCATGTAATTAAAAAAATTAAGTATAATAAAGTAAATATTAGTTGACAAAATCAACATGGAGATTACGGATAATTGTGCCTTTTAAACTTTTTTGTATACCAAGCCAATTTAGTACAGCATTGTTACTTAATTCGTATTATTTTATGGATAAATAAACCGAGTGAAGGAGTTTTAGAGGCTCCATGAATAGTTGAGTAGAGGGTCCACGGATCGTATAAGTACATTCGTACTCGTAGTATCTCTAGTACTCTTATCCCATCGATTTCTGATGGAATACGATGTCTTAGTATTGGTATGATTACACCAAATCTTATGAAAAAAATTACATTGATACCCAAGAAGTTAACATCAATTAATATACAGAAAATAACGCAGTCTCTATTAGAGATGTACAATAGAGTAGGACTCGTTAGAAGGCCGTGATTCGACCTAATTTAAAAGGTAACAGTCGAGAAATAAAGAAAAATAGTGGGTCAAGGTGGACTATCAATGGGTCGGTTTTGTATAACTCACAAAGATTAAGACGTACTAAAAATTTTTATAATTTACACTCCTATTAATTAAATTTGTTTTTAAATGTAGCTAAAATTCCTTTAACAAATATAACAGCTGCAACGTATAAATCCGACCGAGTCAAATGAGTTGTTAGCCAAACCAGATGAAATAAAGATTTTTCATGGCCCATCTTTTAATGACTCAAAGAAATCTACTCGGGCCAGCCCATAAAACACCCATCGTTCCATTAAAAAAACAAGCAAGGATATGAGTCACATTAATTACATGAAAATTAACCATTTTTGTTTACCCAATTATCTCAAACTAGCATAGCAAAATCTTCTTGGTCCTTTGCCAAGAAAGTTGAATATGAATTCTTAACCTAAGAAGTAGTTTTATAACTATGAAAATCAAATTTTATTTTAATTTAAATTTATATGATTGAATCTCATATATTTTTTGTTTTTCCTCAGCCTATTATATAATCTGAAAAGCTTTTCTATTAATGCCTTCTTGGTGTTATGTTGGTAAAAACTTCTAGATGCCTAGACACCACTTATGTATGGTACCTTTCCTACTAGATTCCATCCATTTCATTTGTCTTATAGAACAATTTAATATATGGTACCTTTCCTACTAGCTAGAGTCCATCCATTTCATTTGTAACTTATAAAACAATTTAAAATGCCAGTTGTACATTTGGTTTTTTTGCCAAGATTATTCAATGATCATTCAAAACTTAAAAAAGTTAAGATCATATGAGCAAGAGTTCTTAAACGAGTAAGAATAAAATTCATTGGACACCCATTAAAGTCCTATTATACTTCATGTCAAAGTTTCATTCACGAACAAAAGAAAATAAAGTATTCGAACAAAAGAAAATAAAGTAGTCGTGACTCGCGAGGTGTGTATTTTGTATATATGCATAAGGTGCTATCAAACGCAAAAGCAAACAGAAATCGATCGCACCCAATGACATTTTGTCACACCAAGTGACAAAACAGTTTGCGAGATGGACATTGGTCGCAAGGTGCAACGAGTTGTTGTTTTGTGATTTCTTGCTTTGTTTCACTAATTAGTATTCATGAATAGTCGCTATTAATACAAGATAATTGATTGCTATGTAAAGACATGTATATGAGTTCAAAAAATATTGAATGAATAAAAAAAGTTGATGGATTTATGTGTTTTTAATCTATAAATAAGAGAAATGTATATGAATTCAAAAAAAAATTTTTTTTTTTCTCTAATACCTTAACTTTCATAAGTTCTCTAATTATTCTCTCATCTAATAACTTATCTATTTTAGATAGTATTCCAACCACTTTTCTCAGTTATTGTCCACACATCTTTTTCATTTTATTGACTATGAGTATGATTCATCTACTATCCTTCCCTCAAATCCTATTTTTGCACGAATATACCTGATTGAGAAGTAAGACTAAGACTTATACCAGTTATGAGTGGTGCAAATCTCTATGATTGAGTAGCAATATAAGGACCATTGCTCAAGTTAGCCTATCTTGTGGGGTCCCAAAATCCAAGTTAATTTGATACAAACCATGCAAACTCCCTTGTATTTTTTTCTCATTGCCTATCATCCACTATCACCCTACTTCTTCACACTTCATACGTCACTCTTCATTCTTTCTTCTATATCAAATCTATTCTCTACTCTTATAACCTAAATCCCCTTTCCATTTTACTCAATTTCCTCCATTGAAATTCATATTACCTAAATTCTTTTCCCCCATTTATCTTACTTTTATAGTTAATATATAATATATTTATTTGTAATTAATACTTGCAATTAATAATAATATTTTTTTTCCAATAAATTAATTAGTTACCTTCTTGTGATCTGCACCCTTTATCATTTTCCCCATTAAAAATGTTATCTTTATTTTAATACCCCATTTTAATATTTGTATTTTCAGAATTACAGATCCCAATTTTTAGGTCATTCACAAATTTGTATAAAATTTAACGGTCAGCAACTACCTACCGTTCTACTCCAATCCCCAATACAAACACAACATGATGCAGTCTCTTTCCTGTTCTTACTCAATCAGTCGAGCCTTGTTGTTATATAGCAATAATAGTGGAAGTACTAGTAATAGTACCCAATTACCTAGACCCACAAATTTCAAAAAGAATTACCTTTTTAGGGATCTGGGTCAGATTATTTGTCAATTTCACGAAAAGGGTCATCTTAATTTCGTCGCTGGTGACCGGAAAATGAGGAATTTGACGACACAAAATCATCTTAGACATGTTGAATCTTTGCCGATTTTTCCTTCTGGGGCTGGGAAATTAGCCCATTTGAATGCTGTTATTCTTGGGGAAGCTCTTGCTTCTGAGGAAAATGAAATGGTTTTTCCTAGCCAGGAATTTTCCAACAATGCACTTGTTTCTAATCCTGATAAGGTGATTTTTTTAGAAGTTTTTTGGTTTAATTCTAGCTGTATTTAGAAAATGGTGATTGGTTTAAGGTTTTGTTTTATATATTTTGTTGTATTTTTGTTCATATGTTGGAAGTATATTGACAATTAATGATTTTTTTGGTTCAAGTATTTGGAGATGTATAAGAGATCAGTAGAGGATCCAGCAGGGTTTTGGGGAGATATTGCTGAAGAGTTTTATTGGAAGAAGAAATGGGGAGGGCAAGTTTGCTCTGAGAATTTGGATGTGAGAAATGGAAGTATTAACATTGAGGTGGGTGATTGATTTTATTTTGAAAATCATGCTTTTTGATCAATTTATTGGAAAAGTAAAATGACCCGGTAAATCATGTCCACTTCTGACGTTTGCTAATAAGGATCGATCGAAAATAACTTTTTTGTTAGTTCTAACATTAACAAGGGGAATACTGAATACATCCGATCCTCCCAAACCCCACCTTAGGTGGGAGCCATTTAATGGCATTGGGGTAATAAATGTTGTTGGCGAAGTTCAAATTGAAATAGTGAATGTGATTATGAGCTTATGATGTGGGAAAATTTGTGATCTTGGCAGTGGTTCAAAGGTGGGATGACCAACATATGTTACAACTGTTTGGATAGAAATGTTGAGATGGGGAATGGTGACAAAGTTGCATTGTATTGGGAAGGGAATGATCCTGGTTTTGATGACAAATTGACTTTCAGTCAGTTGTTGGAGAAAGTTTGTCAGGTAAAATTTGAAATTGTTTCTTTGTGTTTAGTTTAGATCTAGGCTCTTGTTTTGATTTGAACTTGTACTAAGTTGATATGGTACTTGGGGTTCGTTTTGCTCGCTTTAACAGCTAGCAAATTACTTGAAAGATGTCGGTGTCAAGAAGGGTGATGCTGTTATTATCTATCTGCCTATGCTAATGGAACTTCCAATTGCAATGCTTGCGTGTGCTCGAATTGGTGCTATTCACTCGGTATTGCTCAAAGCTTCTCTCCTTCAAATGATTTAATTCGATTGCTTTTAAACTTACCAAATAAGTTGCTTTCTATGGCTGTCAATATTCTGTGTGTTTAGGTTGTCTTTGCCGGTTTCTCTGCCGAATCACTTGCACAACGGATCATAGATTGCAAGCCAAAGGTTGTTCTTACTTGCAATGCTGTTAAAAGAGGAGCAAAGGTTATTGGACTCAAAGCCATTGTTGATGCGGCTCTTGCTGAATCAGATACGGAAGGCGTTTCTGTAGGTACACACTTGACATTTTTTTACTGTCCTACTGCCTATTATCTACGCCACAACCACATCAATGGGAGAAAGACTTAATAGTACATTTTCCGCTTGTCAGGGTCGACCCTATGAGGGTTCAAGAGGGGCCTGCGCCTCGGGCCCATCCCAAAAACTAGAACAAGCCTAACCCAAATTCATATATATATATATATATATATATATATATATATATATATATATATATATATATATATATAATCTTGATACTCCTACTCTTCCTCTTCCATATAACAATTTAGAGCCCACAATTCTTATCTTGCCTTAGGCCTCTTAAAACTCAGGGCCGGCCCTACTGCTTTTATATCATTTGCATAACCTAAGTCTAGTACCAGCTGAATACCCAAATGCTCTTTGTAGTTTGTAATTTATACCTCATAGTTTCTGAAATATATAAAAGTATACTCCCTTTTTGTATAGTGAAGTAATCATGCTTAAGGATTCTTTTCTAATAGTTTTGTGATTGTTTTTTGATAGTCATTATACGGTGTCGGTTCCATGTGTCTCATGATGTTTTAAACTCTTTCCTGGTTTTTCTGTAAGAATGTGTAGTGAAGCTTGGAACTATTTATCATTTGAACAGATGTATGTTTAACATATGAAAACCAGTCAGCCTTGAAAAAAGAGAACACTAAATGGAAGGAAGGAAGAGATATTTGGTGGCAGGTTGGTATACATAGTTGGTTTAACATGTTTTTGTCACTAGAAAGTTGTAAGACTTGTAACCCGTCTAGCCAACTTCTCTTATATTATTAATCGTTTTCGTGAGTTTGAGACGATTATTCAAAGGGGATTGATTCTATTTGTACCCTTCAGGATGTCGTGCCAAAATACCCGAGTACTTGTGATGTTGAATGGGTTGACGCAGAGGATCCTCTATTCTTGCTTTACACTAGTGGAAGCACAGGAAAGCCCAAGGTATAAGGGGTTATGAACTTACTAATTCTACATAATTATTGCTCTTTTCGTTTCTTTAACACAAAGTTTTGTATGAGATGGTCTCATTGAAAGACGCTCCTTATACTTGGGTTAAATAGCTCATCTGATATATTAGAATATGAGCTCTTTGTTTGAGGTTGTCTCACCGAAAGCAGTCTCTTACAAAAGTAACTTTTTCATTAATGATTGAAGTATAGCTAATCAACTTTGTAGTATAAGCTATGAATTCTTACCATGCCCAAATCCGTCTAGGGTGTCGTCCACACTACTGGAGGATACATGGTGTACACCGCGACAACATTCAAGTACGCCTTTGACTATAAGCCGTCCGATGTGTACTGGTAAGACTGAAAAAACAAGTCAGTATGTGTGTACTGTGTACTACACTCAACACAATCATTATATGTATATCTGTAAATTTATGATGTAAATCATATGGCATGTGATGTATAGGTGCACGGCTGACTGTGGTTGGATTACTGGACATAGTTATGTCACATACGGCCCTTTGCTCAATGGAGCTACTTGTCTTGTGTTTGAAGGGGTAATTACATGCCTAATTCCCTAATTTTTGTGTTTTTTTTATGGGTACACATGATCTTTGCACCGATTTTAGCTACTTGTCTTTCTCGAACCAAGAGACTCTTTGGCCGCATCCTCCTTTGTGGGTATGGGCCGCTGTCTTCCATCCCCTTAGAGCCTGATCATAGTTTCTACGAGCGGGATACACTAAGATCATATGTTGATCTAGTTAGGCACTCAAAAGTGTCGGTTCATTTAAACCTGTATTAACCAATTGTTTTATGCATGTTTGCTTGGTTGTCATTATAGGCTCCAACTTATCCAGATGCTGGCCGCTGTTGGGACATTGTTGATAAATACAAAGTGTCAATATTCTATACTGCTCCTACACTGATCAGATCTCTCATGCGTGAGGGTACCGAGGTATGTCTATATCAGATACTAATCTAGAGACGAGACAAACTCCACATCAAGAGAGAATAACCCTCGATCCTGGTCTATGCAGTTACCTATGTTTTGTGCATTGCACATTTTTGGCAGTGTGACATTCGGCTGTATATATGGTAGCCTTTTGAGCTGCTCCTCTCGAATATCACTGCTCTCGCCACATGCTACATCTGGTTCAATTAGTTGTTACACTTGCATAATAACTACCATTCATCAATCAATATTGTTTTAATTAAGCACAACTTAAGGGTCGAAATAGAGCATTGGATAGCATGAAAACAAGAAGTGTAGCAACTCTTACAAGCCATAGAAACTACAAAGTTCCCTTTTTGTAGTAATAATGAACTTTACTACGTAGATGTGTTTATTGTCTCCGTCTATTTTGCAGCCCGTTACTCGTTACTCACGCAAATCACTAAGGGTTCTGGGAAGTGTGGGTGAGCCGATCAATCCTAGTGCATGGAGGTTCTCCCACTCTTTATCTTCTTCCTTTAAACTTCAAGATCTGATTGCTCTTGTTAACCTTGAATGCGATTCCTTTCAGGTGGTTTTTCAATGTCATTGGTGAATCGAGGTGTCCCATCTCTGACACTTGGTGGCAGACCGAAACTGGTGGATTTATGGTGGGTAAATCACTCCTTTTCCCTTAGTCACACTATATATGGTTAGTTTCTGGCCGACTGTATTGTGTTCACGGTTGCTCCTGACAGATTACTCCTTTGCCGGGTGCCTGGGCGCAGAAGCCAGGTTCCGCCACTTATCCTTTTTTCGGAGTTCAGGTTGCTTGCAATATCTTATGTTTCTATTTCATCTCTCTGCCTCATCATTCACACTACTACTTGTACTCATTCTTGCCTTGTTTTTCTTCCAGCCCGCCATTGTAGATGAGAAGGGCAATGAGTTAGAAGGTGAGTGTAGCGGGTATTTGTGTATGAAGCACTCATGGCCTTCAGCCTTTCGAACTCTATATGGTGATCATGAACGATATGAAACAACGTATTTTAAGCCATTTCCCGGTTATTATTTTACCGGTGATGGCTGCAGTAGGTACTATTGTACTAATTTCATTTTATAAATTTATCATAAAACTATCACGAATTATGTGACATTAGCTTATTGAATGGCTGGATTTTGCTTGCCCCCGTATATTTGTTGAATTCTTTACTTGTGTGTTACAGGGATAAAGATGGTTATTACTGGCTCACTGGAAGAGTGGACGATGTCATCAACGTGAGGTACATATTGTTACCACATTGACCAGATTAGTGTAACTTTATTTGCTCAAAATGGCTCAAGATAGCCCAAAACCGACCATAGTTACCGTTTTTTGATTCACTATTCGCGAGGAAATCAGCGGACATGTAGAACTGAATTAGAACAAAGGAACTCAAGCTATAAAAATGCACGTCAAATGACTCAAAGATTCATACATGTTTGTATTTTGCTCAGTGGTCATCGTATTGGCACAGCCGAAGTGGAATCTGCTCTAGTTTCACATCCTCAATGTGCTGAAGCCGCTGTGGTTGGAGTCGAGCATGAGGTACTACGGAGTCTTTCATTCATAATTGTACAGCATATTTCTTTAGTAAGTTCTGTTATTGTACAAGAAATACTCTGTATTTACAACTTCAAAATTTCGTGTAGGTCAAAGGGCAGGGTATTTATGCATTTGTTACCTTGGTCGAGGGTGTTCCGTACAGTGATGATCTTCGTAAAAGCCTTATTATGACTGTCCGAAGTCAGGTTAGTTCTTAATCACCGTGTCCGAGGGTGTTCTTTTGTCTGGCTTAATTGGATCGTTTGTTTTTGTTGGTTATTGAACTAGTAGTAAGTTGCTCGTTAATGGAGATCTTTTGGTAACATTAGTTATTAAATTGTTGACTATTAAATGAAGAAAAGGTGACCAACTAGCTAAAAGATTTTTTCTTGTTAAATCGACTTTTTAACCAACCAACAAGTTAAAAGTCAAAAACCAATTCAAACGAGGCATTGGAGCATGGATTCCATACTTAATGCAATGTTGAATCATAAATTAATCATATGAACGGATTTCCTACCAAAATTCTGCAGATTGGTGCTTTTGCAGCTCCGGACAAGATTCACTGGGCGCCAGGCCTCCCTAAAACAAGAAGCGGAAAGATAATGAGGAGGATTTTGAGAAAGATTGCCTCAAGACAACTAGATGAGCTTGGAGACACCAGCACTCTGGCCGAACCTGCTGTTGTAGATCAGCTTATAGCCCTTGCCGATAAGTAAAACTTTCTAATCTGGAGGTGTGCTTAGGTGAAACAAACATTCTCTTTCGTCATGGCTACGTTTCTGCCAATGTGCGAGACTAGATATCTCGACGGAAGTTGTGTGCAAATTAATTGCTCGTTTGGTAGTCGTGAAACATAGATGTTGTTCCATGTTGTTTCGAGTTTTCGAATGACTGATTCGATATTGTTGTAATCATCGTTTGTCGTGTTAGATCTGCCTTTTTTTTGTAGATTGAAAGTAGTTAGAAACTGATTTTTTGAAAGTGTGTAGTGCAGTCCTAAATATGGATTGTATTACAGTTGAGTTGACAATATATTTTTTAACTAAATTGGTGTATAGTACTCCTGTTGTCCCTCTTAATTTCCTTCCTCCTAATTTTCATTCTCACACTCTTCTTTACTCCACCTAGTCATACAAGACCAATTCAGTATATAATTTGATTTCTCTTTATTTAATACTAAATCTACGTGGTTCCTTGTAAAAATCACATGCACAATACTACAATAGTAAAGAAAACAAATTAGTATTGTGAATATCCATGCAAATAATGTAGAGTTAAAAACCAATAAACAATTATAATAAGGCCAACCCATTAAAGACTAATGCCTATTTACTATATTCTTAATGTCTACTTACATTATCCTTAATGCTTATTTACCTTATTCTTAATACCTACTTTCAATATCTTAAATGTCTACTTATATCATTCTTAATGTCTACTTATAATATTTTTAAAAATATATAATGAACCGGTCCATTTAGAGATGATCTCTCAAAAAGACCGTCTCTCACAAGAATTTGTGTTTTCTTTATTTTCATTAAAGGCAAAAATACCTTTTTACTTACCCAAATCTCACCTTAATAACCACCTCTTCGGGACTTTCCGCTTCTCGAGCCCAATTCCTCAAAAACAAACAAGGAACTTTCTACCCCAAAGTCTCAATCGACAACCTCAATTTCCAATTGACAAACACCTCTAAGATTCTTGTTTGGTACTTCCTTCGTTCCATATTAGTTGCAACATTAGTAAAAATGCCACTATTTATTCATCACTCTTAATTTGTAATTAATTTTTAGTCTATAGACTAAAATATAGTCAAATGAGATCTTGTTTAATTCGTCTTATTGCAAAGATTATTAATATTAAATTTTTATAATTTATTATACATTATTAGAAATATTAAGAATTGAATTAGTATATTGAAATGTGTAAAACCTTACAAGTAAATTGAAACGGTGAAATTATATACCATATTTGAGCAACTTGTTCACACTAAAACTATTAATAATGAAAACTAATGTTTGTCGTTATCTTTTTATTGGATCGCCCTTTTTTATTTTTGTTATGATTAATAAAAACGTAAAAGACAAATCGAAAATATCAATCAATTTACTTCTTAAATTACTCAAGAGAATGAAAATACAGTATATATTAATTTCGTTGTAATTAAGTTCAGCACAACGTAGTCACAAATGTAAAATGTCAAATCAATTTAATTTCAATTCAATTATAAAAAATAAAAAAAAAATTTACTTAATTCAAAGTAAGGGCTTTATTAAAAAAGCGAAAATCAATCGATTAATTTTTAATTCATTATAAAATGAAAAAAAAAACTAATTTTGTTTAATTAAAACAATTGCAATATAGACACAAATTCAAAATGTCGATTAATTTAGTTTTGATTTAACTTTTAAAAATAAAAAATAGCCAAATTGCACAAAATGTGAGGTTTAAAATTTTAAGTATAGCAAAATCAAAAACACAGAAAATGTGAGGTTCAAAGTGAAATTATTTCTATTAGTTGAACCAATATACGTTTCAAGTCTTAAATTAATCATTTATAAACTTAAAATGATAAATTATAATCTTAACCAATTATAACCTCAAAATAATAACTTTTAAAGTATAACAGTGATCACTTATAACTTTAAAGAAATAACTTAAAATATTAAAATGATCAATTAAAAAAGTAAAGTTATAATATGATCTCTCACGATGAGACAGCCTCATACAAGTCAAGCCGGAGAAATTCATTAATTATGAACATTAATTATGGCGATCCCACCGAAATTGAAACACGTCAAAATAATGAAATGGTTTCATCCCTCTTGCAATTTTAACCACTATTTTTTCTCTCAAATCTCTCCCGAATCTCAATCACAAATTCACAACCTCTCCTTTTGATATAGTCCATCCACCCATTTCAGCAAAAAAGTTTAAAACATCATGCAAGTGTTGCAAATCAGGATTGCGAATCCAGAACGGGACATATCCTGATTGATCATTAAAACACGTGAATAGGAATAAATTACTCTATCCCTTTGAATCTTCATATGTGTAAACTTTTTGAATCATATGGTGCAAACTCAAAAGTGCAAACTTAAACGGACAAAGAGAGTATTCAGTATATACCCAAAGTAATGAAAGGAATGGTACTCCCTAGAGTCAATAAGATGCAAACAGTTTCCGACTTGCATTACTTATAGTACAAAACAATTTTATTTAACATCACAACACTTACCAAAATCGATCACAAGTCCATTTCCATATCGCTCAAATCCAGCGATACTGAAAAAAAAGGATGATCAAAGTGTTCATACCTATTATTAGAAACTAATTAAGATTCAATTTTCTTTGTTTCTTCAACTTTAAAAGTACTTGAGCCAAAAGCCTGCATCAATCAACACAAATATAACATCAAATTAGATCTACTTCTATAATTTCACAAGTTATGGGGGGCAAGACAAATTGTATAGCCTTAAAACAGTTAGTTATGACCACCAGTCCACCACACACAAGGGAGCATACAAATTAATTACTCTCACCAAGTGGGCCAGTTCCCAACTTCCAACTCTAAGCAAACACATTATACTGGACCTCCAATATCTAATGTGCTAGATTTCCCAGACATATAACGGCTTTTCAAAATGAAAAGGGTTTTTCTAAGAGGCAGAAGAACAAGACGTGGAAGTACGATGCAAAAGCCGAAAACAGTGCAATGAAATGTGTGGCTACCAAAATCTTCAATACCAAGACCAAGCTCAAGCTACACAACTAAAACTTTAAAACACGGCCAAAAGCAATCAGTGAAGTATGCAATGAAGAAAAACGAAAGCAATAGATCAGAAGGATCTTCAAGAAAACATGAAACATGGGCATTAGCAGCTTAGGAAAAATAAAGAAAAAACCAAAGAAAACACCAACCACAGAAAATGTCGGAAAAGAAAAACTACAAAGTTTTATTTATAAACTAAATAAAGTAACTTCAATAATGCTAATGTAGTAATTAACCTTCAAATTGACAACCATATTGACATTTCGACTCAAAATATGAACAGAGGTTTGGTTGGGTATCAAATGCAACAAAGCAGGATGTGCAATATATCTTGTAATTAACCACAAACAGTAGAGGTAGGAAGTGGAGGAAGAGAAGAAAAAAAGATGGAAGTATGTATGGGTAAAGACAACGTAAGTATTAGGGACCTTGGTATCCCTCAATTTCCAAAGTAGTTTAGAGAAAAGAACATGTATGTTTCAAGATTTATGTCGCAGATCTCAACTTTTAGTGATTTGAATCAAAAGAAAAATGCTTTAGTATCATCAACCCTTCTACAACATAGCAACCTATAGAATAACTAAAAGATATAGGGGGTGTTTGGTTATAGCTTTTTGCTTAGCTTTTTGGTTGACTATTGACTTTTGGCTTGTTAGTTGGTCAAATAGCTAAAAAAAAAGGGTGTGGTAAATAGCTTTTAAAGCAGTTGAAAAGCTTGGCTTTTAAACCAATATGAAAAAGCTACTCCTTCGGTTGGCTTGTTGGCCCACTTTCTCTTTTTCTCTAATAACCAGCCAACAGCCAATACTCACAGTTAACTTAAAAGGCAAAAAAGCCAGCCAACAATTCCAGTTGGTCAAACAAGCCAACTAAAAAAGCTAACAGCTAACATCCAAATACCTCCATAAGCTGAAGTCTCCAGTAAAAATTTAAAACTAAAAACCAATATTACCCGACTCACTGATCACCCTCAGAGTTGCAAATTGCAAACTGTAAACTGAGGCAAACAAGTTATGAAGTGTTTTTTAATTAATTTTGGTCTTTCTAGAAGATATTGAATTCGAAAAGCAAATTCAGTACTACTACTCCAAAGTTCCAAAAGATCAGACTATGATTATTTAACAAAAAAGTTGCATAAAAATTTGGAGGAGCCACAAATGAACAGGCAGAATAAAAAAACAAAACAAGCAGCTAACCTTCAAAACTTTCCGCACATTCAAAAACTTGATCACAACCTAACATTCATTCAGAGCCAATTCACCTTGCTCCTAGCGTGCAGGTGCGTTCATAGCCAAAAGAAGTTGATTTCCGGTGGGGAGATATGTCACATTAGCAGACCGCGCCATTGTTGCTGCATTCTCCTTCATGGCTTCAATCTTCCTCAACTCAATCAAACCCATACCAGCCGATGCAGTTGCCTCGGAAATTAATTTTGCAGACTCACTCTCTCCCTCTGCCCTTATGATTGCAGCGCGCCTCTCTTGATCAGCTTTCATAACCACATATTTGGACCTTTCGGCCTCCTGCTGAGCTACCTGCTTTTGCTCAACTGCCCTAGAGAATTCTGCACCGTATGAAAGGTGAGTGATTGCAACATCTTCCAATATAATGTTGAAATCCTTTGCCCTGCATACACAGAAAATATATACAGTTAGCTTCATCTAAGTGATGAATTTTCAAAAAAAATTAGAACAAGTCTACTCTTTCCCCTAAAATTTAAGCGCCCTCCTTTTTACTTTTTGGCACAAAATATTGTTCCAAATTCATCATCGACTTTACAACCCTAAGATAATAAATATAAACACCTGCAGTGCATTGCATGAAAGATCATTACTCCCTGCATCCCACTTTTTGTGCTACATTCTCTTCTCTAATGTGACCTTTCAAAATAGAATATAGCAAAAAGAATGAGACGGTGTGGTGCATCACAAGGTCATATTTAGTACAAAACAACAGCAACTAATTAACCCACTCAAATGAAGCTAACATTCCATCATAAGTCATGGCATAGTTTATGGATTAGCTATCAGCTACCCCACAACGGAGCTTAAAAAACCAACTTAACAACTCATATCTAATACTAACAGATACATTTCGATAAATATTTACATATATTTTCCCCCTTAAAACATTCCTATCTATTATTAAATGTTCAAGTAAATCTCAATCCATTCTTATTTTCAAACCATGTAACACAAATCATATTTGGTCTACCCGAAGAACTACACTACAATTTTCAACTGGTAAATTTTTAGTCTACTTTGCACATGAACAAGATAGTTTTCTCTCATTTTGTCTTCGATATCCAAGACTCTACGACGCTTTTTTATCTCTTCATCTTTAATTGACGCGCACCTAGACGTGAGGCGCACCAAGGCGACCAGAAAAACGCCTCAGAGAATCAAGGCGCAATGCAGTACAAGAGGCAAAGAAGAGACGTATGCCACGTTCGTCTCATATGTTACCTTCTATTTTTTACTTTTTTTTCAAGTTTCAGGTTCTAAAATACTTACCTTAGCTTGAATTACTGTATTATCCTCAAAGAAATACTTGTTTATTTGAATATAAAAGAGAAAAAAGCATTTTTCTTGCCCTAGCCAAAGTAGATGAAGATAGCAGGAGTATCGGTCTTGTCTTTTAAGTGCACCGCCATTCTTCTTCCTTTTTCCTTCTTGTTTCTTTTTGATTTCTAATGCTTCTATCTCATCTATTTTCTTTCCTCTCTCGTTTCTTCTTATTTTATTTATAGTGATTGGTTTTCTCTTGTTACTTTTTTTTTCCTTTTTACCCTTCTACTTCTATCTTTTATTACAATAATTCATTTAATCTCTAATTTATTTACAAATTAGTCAAAAGAATAATGATAAAGTAGTGTTTATCTAACTTGTATGTTGTAATAAAATTGACCTTGGAACCTTTTAGCGAAATTGTGTGCCTCACATACAAAAAACCCGTGCCTTCCCCTTGCGCCTTGGACCTTAGAAAAAAAAACTTTTACGCCTCGGTGTGCCTCGCGCCTCGCTCCTCGCGCCTCTTAAAACTAAGTCATCCATCATAACATACGCATTATAAAGACTCCATCTTCCTACAATAATTTCTTCAGAAAGCCTAAAACAATCTAATTCATATAGTAATGACGATCCAATAAAAGTCCATTACAATTTTCTCATAAACTTTAGTACCCCTTGATTGCATAACATTTCAGTCGCATCTCTTCATCAAAACTACACGCACTGAACCTTATTCTTTAACATTTTAATCAATACTTCCTTTCTAATGAAAAATTAAGTCACAGTCCCTAGAAAGATCTTTCTTATCTAACTTTACAACACCTTTACTTTGATCATATGTTACCTGAAACGCAAAACATAGGGTCGTTTATTAATCAGGAAGGTCCTACTCAGATTGCGGGATGACACCGTAGCCGATCGTCATGGGTCACGTCCCAAATCGTCATAGCGTACAACCCTTGTAGAGCTGAGATGTATGTGTATAGTAGGTGGTGCTGCCATGTTAAGTTTCTTAAAAGCCAAGGAGCCACCAATGTAGGGTTTTTTATGATATAAAGTTGTTGTGAGACTACTTACAAATGCTTTAGAGGGATTTGTATCATTAACTTAAAGTCAGCTTTGTCACATGTTTTAGTTTTACCCTTTAATTTCTTTTTATCTTTCTTTTCTTCCTTTTCATTTTTATCTAACTTCATCATTCCAAGTATTGTACAGTAAAAATTCTTAGCTTTTTATTTAGTTTTCTTACTCCTTTTTTTTTATTTTAATATCAAAATCGTACCCAATCGTTCTGGAGTCACCAAAGAAAATGTCGTCCCTGTCCTGCATTCCTGATCGTATTGCGATTTCAGGTAACAATGCTATGATCCTTCGTGCAACTAAAATTGCCATTTGTCGCAATGCATAAATATGAGAAAACCATATTTGGCAAGTACATTATTGGATTTGGCATGAGACTTGAAAATCATTACCACACTCTGAATTAATGTCATCATATAAAAAGATGTGACTTGTGTCCAAGGATAAAGTTTCATTACTACAAACATTAAAGTGAGGCTTTATATGTATTACACTAAATTCACTTAAGGTTGTCAAAGTTTATTATCAATTATCAATTACCAAAAAAGGTGCTAGTGTCTTCTATCTATTGTCTACTAAATGAGACATCGGGATCCTTAAAAGTAGCAATTCTTAACTATATACATCTTGATTTATAAATCACTATCAACTATTGGTGTTATCACACAACATTCAAGCACACATGATGATTGTTCAACAATCAATGTTTTGATAATGATATCAACCGCATGCATTCTCGAGTTGACTGATAGATTTTAAAGCAATTTTCATGGAAAGAAACCTATATAGAAAACTTGTAAAAGACCTCATCAAAGCTTCTTAAGCTAGTAGTTAGATTTGGTCATCTTTAATCAATTAATGGTCTATAAAAGTCTCAGTCTTCATTCAACTTGTGTAATGTTAAAAGGGGTTTTGAGTGGACATTTGGTAGTTGCGGATTTTTTCATCAAACTTCAGAAGTGACCACCATGTGGATAAATGTGAACGTGTATTTGGTCTTCCTTGAGCTACAAGTTTTAAAAGCGATCAAGCTTCACTTCAACAATTAATCAATCCTCATGCGGTCATGGTTGATCTTTTGGCTCGTAAAATAGGAGTAGGTTGTTATTACTCCACCTTTTTCTAACTACTACATTGTCCTCTCATGAGGTTTTGCAGAATTATTAGAGTGTAGTTTGATTGTAAATAAGAACAAAATTGGATTATGTGAATGGTAGTAAAAAGAAAGAAGACAAGTATTGACAAGAATATGAAAGAATTTATATTAGTACCAAACAAAGTGCTTGTATTCACCACATACTCAACCAAGCAACTATTAAAGCAATAAATGTTTTCACAATAAGATAGCCACCTTCATTTTTATCCCATAACAATTCACTACAATCAAATGAGAACGAGTTTATATTTGCTACGAGCATACCAATATCTGATTTGAAGCAAAGTCAATTGCCAAAAGCAACAAAACATTATCAAATATAGTTAACATACAATCATTAATTTGAGGAAGAAAAATGAAGTTTCAAAAACATGAACATATAAAAAGTTTAAAAGACGTTATGTCAAGCGCATATTCCACCGCACAGATTTTAGAAAGAAAACTAGCAATTTCCTATATGAAACCAAATGAACAGCTCAATTCCTGCAAAACCCTAGCTATTCCGAAATCACAAGCATGTAAACCTAATTTCAAAAATAAATTGGACAAATTAATTTCTCCCTAGTCCTTAGTTTAAAATCTAACGTAAACAAATATGATGACTTACTTAACAGGATGGCATCTACATGTACAAAATACAATGACTTTATTGATGACGAACTAAGATTTGAGAACAATTAAGGTCTGACAATTATAACTCACAAATCCCAATGCAAGACACAACCAATTACCAAAACTAAAAGATTCTCTTAGAATACCAACTGTTTCTCCAGTTAAACAATTTAGTTCAGCAAAATCCTTCAGAATGCATTATCATCTCTTGAAAGCATTTCGCAAATAGGAGTAGCAGATACCAAAACTAATAATTTATGATCTCTACAAAGCAAAAAATTGGTGAAAAATCAAATAATTCTTTCAATATTAGCAAAATGAAAGTAAAAATTTACCAAAAAACAAATATACCTTTTGACCAAGCTGTCTCTAACAAGAGCAGAAACCCTAGGACGCTCGGTGAGAAGCTGATCGGCATTAAACTGAGCAACAACAGCCTTCAAAACCTCATTACCAATAGAAGGAAGAACCTTATCATCATACTCCAAACCAAGAACTTGAAAAATACGAGGAAGACGGCTTTCATCGGGACGAGATAAAACCCTAAGAGTAAGATTCACCATTTGAAGATCTTTAGTACCAGACATAGATGAAAACGAATGAGGACGAGTTCGAATATCAAAGATGAAAGGTTTCTGAAGCCATGGAATGAGAAAATGAGTCCCTTCACCAGCAGTTTCATCGAGAACTCCACGAAAACGGTCGAAGAGAACAGCTCTTTGACCGCCATCGACATTGTAAAGAGAAGAATTGAGAGCAGTTAGACCAGCGCCAATCCCGAAGGCAGCTTTAGCGATATTGGTGAGGAGAGAGACTGCTTGCTGACTGCCCCCTGCCATGGCGGAAATTGGGACTTAGAAAAGATAGAGAAAAAATGAAGAAGAAGAAGAAGAAGAAGAAGAAGAAAGGATTTGGGGTTTAAGGGTGAAAACTGAAAAGTGGGAAACGAGGGAAAAATGGGAAAGTCGACGTATAAACCCTAGGGAGGGGAAAGGTATGCGGCTGTGTGGCTTGAAGAAGGTGAAAATAAGGAAATTTTTAATAAGGAAATGTTTAGGTACTCTCTAAAACGTTTTCGATGATCCTCAGTCGATATTTTGACCGAATTCGATTTGATTCGATTTTAGAAATGATTCACAATTATGTGAAAATAATATAGGACACAAAATCCAATTTTTATTCGACCTGAACAATAAACACCTAATCCATAACAGCTGGTCTTGGCCGAGACCGTCTCAAATTGAGACCAAGAGTGGGTCGGCCTAATTCGCGCATGTATCAACCTCACATGCTATCAATTTTGACCTTAAAGGGTATCAATTTCAACTTAATGTAAACTATAAACAAATCAATTAACATAAAAAATTCCAATTTTGACGTTAAACTAATCAATTTCTACCTAAATATAGTTCTATTTCACAATTTGAGAACAAGTTAATAAAATGGTATTATTTTATTATTCCATGGATGAATTTAAAACAACAAATGAATGATCAATAACACTATCAATAATAGTGTAAAACATTTTACAATACAAGTACTTTTATTCAATGCAATATGATGGTTCTAATGGAACATAAGAATACTTATACTCTTTAATCATCGATCAATAATAGTGATATTACTCTTTTCTCAACACCTTTATATATATTTGTAAATAGTTTAAATTGAATATGTTAATAATTAAATTATAACACATAAATTGACAATTGATGTTTTATGATCTAACTCAATTTTGAACATATAAGCTTTAATTATTATTTTCAAAATAAGTATTTCAAAGTCTATAAAGATATTGTATAGGTTTTAGTTCAAATTGAATATGCTAATAGTTAAATTATGACATATAATTTGACAATGATATTTTATAATATAACTCAATTTTAAACTTCTAATCTTTAATTATTGTTTTAAAAATAAGTATTCAAATTATATAGATATATTGTATAGCATTTAGTTCAAATTTAATATGTTAATAATTTTAACACTATTATTGATAGTTTTATTGACTATTCATTTGTTGTTTGAAATTCATCCATAGAATGATAGAATAATACCAGTTAATATAACTTCGTTCTAAAATTGTGAAACAGAACCATATGTAGGTAGAAATTGATCAATTTAACGTTAAAATTGATCACTTATAGGTTCAAATTGAATTTTTTTTCCTTTAATTGATATGTTTAAGTATTACTTTATGTTGAAATTGATACCTTTGAGTTTAAAATTGATATCTTTAAGGTCAAAATTAATACATGCCCAGAAAATGAAAAAAAATAAGGAAAAACGTGTGATGATGTTACACGCGCGAATTTTGTCGGCCCACTCTTTGAAATAGTCGTATTATTAATGAGATTTCATTAGTCGTTTTTAGCGCCTAATTTTTTTTATATATTTGTTCATTACTAATTGAATTTTAATTAGTGATGGTTGTAATTTGAAAAATTTCTATGATGATTTGAAACTTGTCAACTCATAACGTAGTTATAAAGTGTAACAAGTAACGTAAACTTTGGAGGTAAAATTTAAAGTTGAGCAACTACCTATAACATTTCAGGATAATTATAATACTTAACCGAAAACATTATTTACTCATGTTGAGAATAAATTAAATATTTCATACACATACAAGTGATTTTTACACATGAAGTACGAGTTACATAACTTGTTACATGTATAACAATTTTTACCCAAACCTTAAACAATCTTAGATAAACCTTTCTTATACCATATTAGACCAAATTGAGGATAGAAATCCCCTCAAATCAGCCCAAAACAGCAGCTCCTAGCTGCCATACTACCCCTCTTTTAGCCCCAAAACCCATTTACATAATCCACCAAACTCTCTATCCAAAGCCCCTTTTGTTCTTACCCAAAACACCATCATAACAAGCATGCAAACATGATAAATCAAGACATATGTTTTGTCCAGATTTTCAGCTCCATCAAGTTTCTTTCACTCTTCATTTTACTCCTAAACTCATCCATAAGCACAATAAAAGTTCAATCTTACAATTTCTAGCAAAAACACCTTCTTTTCTCATCAAATGTCCTTCAAAAACCATCTAAAACTTCAAAAATTTATGTTTATAAACTCAAATATTTCATAAAAAATAAACTTCATTTCAAGAGCTTTTCATAGACACCAAACCTGAAGAATTCCACCAAGCATAGAGTAAGTTATGTTCATTTCTTTATTCCACTAGTTTTGTTAAAACTTGTTCATATAAAATTTTTTTTACATGAAAACTTTCTATAAACTAAGATTAATATAAAATGGGTATTTCATCATAATAACTAAGAAAGATAATCTCCTAAGAAGGCCTAGAATTTCGGCCAAAAGAAGAAAATTTGAAATAGTTTTCTTCCATCAACTTACAATCTCCTATTTGTGTTTCCTAGCCAAAAAACTCTCAAGTTGTGGGACTTGTTCAACAAGTGTTGCTCAACACTAATCAATCTCCAAATTAAAAAAAATATCAAAGGGTAAGTAGATCTAACAATCTTTAGTTAGAAATAAAAAATCATCAAGTTACATAGAAAGATCCAAAATAATGGTATTTTTGAATTCTTTAAAAATAATTGTAGCAAAAGAGTTGGATCTTAGTTATTGAGAAGTTGTACCAAAGGTTGAGAAGTACTTTTGGAGCTAAGGATAGAGGCATGTCACATGGGTGATTTTTAAAGGATTTAAGAACAAGTTGGGAAAGTTTGCGTATAAAATTATTTTTAAAAATAAAATTCCCAAAGAGGAGTTCTTAAATCTTGAAAAATGATGTCAAAATGATAATTTTGAGTATAGAATAATTTATTACGTGTATTATTATTGTGGGCATCATGTATGTTGATTTTATAAAATGTTGAATGTTTAAAGGCATATTTAACACTGCTTTGTGCAAATTATTGTGATAGAAATGATTTTGAAATTCATTTTAAAAGAAATTTTCAGTAGCTATATGTTAAGAAAATCCCTTGGATACTTTTTGTTGAAATTATTCGTTAAATTGATATTATAATGGATTTTAAAGTGTTAAATACTCTTATTATAAACTATGGTATTAGATAAACTCTTCATCATCAAAAATAATTAATAAAAATATATTATAATGTCTCCAACAAGATTTGGACAGAATATATTTAGTTTAGAATTTTTTTCATGATTTTTGAGTAATCGTTAAATTGTTTAAACGATAAATTGTAAAATGGTAAAATATAAAATAATTACCAAACAAAGACATATGGATTTGAAATTTTTATCACATACTCATATGAACAGTAAGTAAAATTATTAAAAGTTTGGGGAGGTTTCGTTGACATTTAAGGACCTTAATAATTTTTACTCGATTATTAACAATCGGTAAGTTAGAAAACGGTAAAATATAAAATAAATGTTAAATGACATCTTTTGGACATGAAAACTTTATGAGACACTTATATAAATAGTAGATAGATGTTTAAAAATTTATATGGATTTTCGTGACCATAAATGGATTTAAATAAATTTTATTTGGTTTATCGGTAAAATAACGATATTAATTATTAAAGATACCCCAAATGATTTTTAATGGTTATTTAAAATTTTATACCCTTTAAAATAGCTTCTGAAACATCATATAATTTTTATAATGTTTTATTCGAACTCAAATAATTTTAAACCTATTTTATTCTATTTATCGTTAAAATGTCTATACAAAATAATAAAACATCATACATGACTTTTATAAGTTCAAATGGCCTAATAAACATGTTATAGGACTTTTGGAACTTTGGTATAATTTTATAAAATAAATTATTAATTATTTACTAATTTATTAAATTAATAGAAAATATTTATTTATTAAAAGGTGTAATATTGTTAAATTAAATTTGGGTAAAAATAGACCTATATCAAAATTTTATAATTATATTAATAAGCTACTACCTCATAGTATAAAAATTTTAACTTAGATGGTTTATAAATTTAACGGATTTAAGACACTATTTAAATAACGGTGAATATTTAAATTGTCGAAAATAATAGTAAGATCGTTATAAATTCGCATAACCAATTATAATCTGATGGGACCACCTTAAATTCATTTTAAATAAGTTATTATAATGACTTGATTAATTTGGGCCTTGATGGAGAATTAATATGTATTTTGTAAATCAATTATCGATTTTATTACCGGCAAAACTATCTCATACTTAAGAGAATAGCGTTTTATGAAATCTTCTGTCATAATGATTTTATAGACTTATGAATTATATTCTAGTTGTTTTGAATGAATTCAAAACTCTTTTAAGTTATATTTTCTTTAAGAAGGATTGAAACGAAACATTTGGTTTCCTTGAAAAATTGTATTGAATTTTAATCACTTTTTGTTACAATAAAGTTCCATACATGCTAGTAATGCCCCAATATAATACAAAGGTTATGTTTGATGATATGATTATGCTAAATGTTTTACCCATGTGGGAAATATTATGATTTGATTTTGCTAAGTTGCAAATAAAGTATGTTTTGCTGTGTTGCAAATAAAAGATGTTTATCATATGGAAAAAGTTGATATTTTTGACTTTAAAATGCTATTGAAATTACAAGATATACATTATATACAAAAATGTTTTAGCCTAAATGGCGGGTACATATGCCACAACAAATGTTGTGTGCATGATTAAACGACTCACCAATGTTGAGCGCGTATTGTTCACGATATCATTGTGTTACACTTACCGGACATGTCGTGGACGGTAGACCGACTACCAAACGAGTCACAGGATGACTCACAGAGTACCCATGCAAACTTATGATGAGTTTAAAATTGATTTGGATCCATTGAGATCTTATGATTTATGATGGAAAATGAGAATTTGAAATGACTATAGAGCCATTGAACTGGGTTTGAATAATAATATGATTTAAAATGAAAAAACATATTTCAAAATGAATTTACTCAAATAAAAAAGGTTTTAATAACTTGCTTGACGGACACTAGTATGTTTATACTCAGCCTTTTTGCTGATGTTATGCTTTGTATATTTTTCCAATAGTTTTGTTAGAGTAAACCCCTATGGCACTTTGACGGAGAATGGATATGCGAGCGGAAAATGAACCCGAGTTGGAGTATGACTCCTCTTTTGTTCAGATCTCTTTATTGTATTTGAGAGACTATTAGTTTAGTTGTTTAGATTTAAGACTATTTTAAGGATGTAATTTGAACATTGGACTTATTTCGATTTGGTTGTAATTTTCCTATATTTTGGACAGTTAAGACTTCCGTTATATTGCTTTAGTTTGGTTCGAATATTTTACTTGGATATTGGTTGGACTTTTAAGTAACCCCTTAATTGTGTTGGCAAAAGTAAGATTCCGCTTGATTAATACTAAATTCTAGTTAGTGTTTGCCTTCATAATTCGAGGCGGTTACACTCTTGGTCTCAATTTGAGACGGTCTCAGCCAAGTTTTAGTGAATCGATAATTATTCCGATGATTCGAGTGAACACCTCTAGTATTGCCTCATGTCTCAAACAAATAGGCCTACCTAGAAAGTAGAAATGCGATGAAATTTAAGAAATTGTCAATTATAGCGAAATAAAGAAATTAACGGATTCAATATAACAGACTAGAAAGAAAAATTGGTTTAATTTATTAGAACAGAGGAATATAAAACCCTAAGGTTGGAGACTTGGGCTCAAAACTAAGTAATTGTTTAAAGCACTTCTGCTTAATATTTCAAATGGTACATTTATATGGCAAGTATTTATCCCCTAATAAATTGACGTGTTCATCGATTTTCATTGTGTGTCTATTAAAAAATTTAATATCCATAAGTTTTTGGAGTAAATTCTGCTTTTTGCTCAATTTTATTGAATGATTAGTTGTGGGGACTTAAATTTAACTTTAGCTGAAAATTAATTTAAGGAACCCCACATCAAAAATATTTTGAAAGTTTTAAATGTAATACTTTAGCTGAAAATTTAACTTTTAAACTTCTTGGACTTCATTTTATAAAGAGTTAAGCATATAATTTAACGTGGGTGGATCAAATAAAGATACAAGTAAAATATTATAAGATTGAGTTGTGCCACTATTGTTAAAAGGAAAATTATATCGAACAAACATTAGAACAACATTACTATATGTTTAAAATATTTAAAATATTGAATTTTCAGTAAAGATTTCTATATAAAAATAGAGGTAATTAAATGCACACATTAATTTGGATGAGTAAACCTATTTTAGAAGATAATTATTAACAAGAAAACAAAAAAAAAAAAAAGATAATCTTGAAGTTTGCTCATACCAAAGACAAAATAAAAGGAAAACTCCTATTAAGAAATTGCATTGAACAAATAAAAAAATGTAAGTGATCATATCAACAAAATAAATTATTGATATGAAAGCAATTTACTTGTCCATGTCTAATCTCACAAAAGATGGTCTATCACAAAGAATGGTTTCACACAAATCCACCAAGCATAAAATGAGATGATGTATGCTTTATCAAATAACCTAATTGATGCATGCACTTTTTTTCTTGATTCGGTAAAATTCGTAGAGGCCGAGAAAAAATTAATCTACAGGTGGTGGAAGTTGATCCCGCTGCCAGAAGAGTAAAAAAGAAAGCACTCAAGGGCCTCAACCCCCAGGCTAACCCAAAATTACTTTTATCAATCAATTGAAATTTAATTTACAAAACGAGAATTTGACGATCAAGAAAAGACCATCAATTACGTATCAACCCTCCATCAAGAAATCTGAAACTAGCTATGTTCCATCATTTTGTTGATGAAAGCTGGGACTGGAAGCATGTATGAATAAAATGAAATATTGACTAGATACTGATATACAACAGAAAATTGAATTGCAACTGTTAGAACATAGAAAGGGAAAGTTTTGTGTCAGGTCTAATGATCCTAAACAGCAGCAGATGACAAGGAAAGTATACTTCGATTGAACAGGCACATTAACAAGTCTATCACCTCCAATTTGAACCCCCTAATCTTATAACCTCTTCAGCGCCACTATTCTTGTTGTACCCTCTGTCCGTGCCAGCATCGCCTTTTTGATCGCTCAAGTCACCATATAGATCCTTAAGCTTGGCCAGGTTGGACGACACCATCGCTTTCTCTTTGCTTTTATCACCTTGTGAGCTCGAATAATTATCAAATCGTTCGTTATGAAGGGGAGAAAGAGACTTCCGACTTTTGCTCCTGCTCCTGCTTCGGCTCCTGCTACGGCTCCTACTTCTATGAGAACGGTAATCACTATATCTTCCATTCTCTCTATCCCTTCTGCCACCGTCCCTTTCTGAATACCGGAATTTATCATAATCATGCTTCCGTTCTCTCTCTCTATCATAACTTTGATCTCTATCATGACTCCTTTCTCTGTTACGGCTCCTTTCTCTGTCCCTATCACGATCTCGAAGCTCTCTTTCACGGCTCTTTTCTCTGTCCCTATCTCGATCCCGGAGCTCTCTCTCACAATAGTTTCCTCGCTCCCGATCATAGTTCCTTCCTTTGTTCCTATCCCTATCAGGGTACTCTCTGTCAGACAATTCTCGGCTTTGACTGCGATGCCTGTTTGGAGATCTACGAGAATCCTCACTGCCACCCCGATCATAGGGAAGTGGTGGTAGAGTACGTCGAACAGGAGAGGAGTCCCTAGTTGATGCCCGATGAGGAGCACGCTGCCCAAAAGAAACAGAAAGAGCAGCCTTAACAGAAGGAGGACGACGTGCTGTATCTTCTGATCCCATCCGACTGTTCTCCCCTATTGAACCTGAAGACTTTGTTGGGAGCTTCATCTTTTCAAGGTGGGAGACAATCTGCCGCAATACAGGTACAGGTACCCGAGGGAAAAGGGTGTCGAAATAATACTGCATCAACAAGTAGAAAGCAAGCCCAGTGAGTGCTATATATATTTAACTTAAGAAACAAGGCTAAAAACAGCAAGTTTTTACCACTGAGCTAGCATTCAGACATGCCACTCCAGTCAGTTATAGAGTTATTGACTTCTCGACGTGAACTAGTAGGGGGCATTCCTTATCTTATAACTTATTAGTTTTCATGAATGAAGTACCTGACACCACTATAGGGCAATAGGGTCTCTACTCATGCCCTCTCTCTCGCTAATAATGTTGCAATACAAGGGAGCAGTAGTCGTCTCACTCAAGAAGCTCAACCTTTCATGGCGTAATAATCATTTTTGGAATATATTTACGGAATCAGACAAGCCTTTTTTTTTTTCAATTTTCAGCCACTTATTTTCGGTCATAGCAAATCATACACCATAAAAACAGATGGTATCTCCACTCAAGGGAGAAAAACTGAAGATAAAGATGTATTTCAGTTGGATTAAATATGTCTTCTTAAAAATTAGGGGTAACATTGAAGCTTTCTTTTGACAAAATACAAAAAAATAAATCAATACAACTCTTAATAGATCAGCACTAAGCAAAACAAATTCATTTTAGTGTAATTAAAAAGTAAAATCAAGGTGTTTAAACAAAAGTGGGTAATCAATTTTATGATCTATATATTTTTTTTAAAGAGAAAGAACGAAGAACAGCACCACATAATGAATGGGACATTGCATTTAGCAACTTTTGAGAGTTTTACCCATTGAAGCACAAAACATGAATTCTCGTTTCCATCAAGATGGAAAACTTATCTTTCCTTTATTATATGTCCTTTTTCTGTTATGGTTATATTATATTCTACTTTTATTTAGTAGACTTTTAATTTATAATGACTATTCAAGTTATTTATTTCCTACCTATAAGTATAACACCATGATCCTATCTTTTCTACTGTATCAAATTTTGTATCCTATGTTTCTAAACAGTAAATTAACGTTTCTCGTTTATTGTCTCGTTTCTTGTATCGAGTTGAATTTCATTTTGTGTAAGATTAGTTTTACATGCAAGTATGCAATAAATAAGTGGGACAGATGTACCACAAAGAAATAAACTTAAAAGGTAAACTCCATTCAACGTGCATCCCAGAATATTGCTAGACTCTGGATTTGTCAACTGTCCCTAAAAATAAAAGCAGTAAAGAAAAAGAACGCACATATAGCTAAAGAGCAGGCTCTTTAGAAGTATCCCAAACACTACATTTGGACCAGAAACGTTTATTATAACTGGAAAAACCTAATCTAAGCACACAGCAAAGGAAACAACATCAACACTCAAGGTATGTCAAGAAGTAAACACCCATCTTATTACAAGAAATGGCAATATGCAAAAGATGACTCAAATTTATTCACCTGTCCGAGAAGTAAGTCCCGCACATACACCCCCATTGTTGTCATTGTACCAGTGGATCCAGGCGAAAATTCCTGCACAAGAATCAAACTGTATTCAAAACCTAATAACGAAAACTAGGGAGGAGGGAGAAATAGAGGCAGCAAGAAGATAACCAAGAACAATGAAATCTCTCTTATATCAACTATTTTAGTTTTGCGTAACCAAGAAGCATATTGTAATGAAATGGATTTGAGGCCATTATAAGGTTATGATACTTTGTCCCACATCGGTTGTATGGGCGACTAATGTGGAGTTATAAAGTAAATGAGCTCTCTCACCTACTGGGCTAGTCTTTCGGGTGAGTTCTCTTGTTTAACCTATAACAATGGTATCAGAGCCGACTTGGAGTGTTGGCTAGGGTTAAGCCATCTTTACCAACGTATCTGTAACTAATGAGGATCCAACTCAGAGGGGTGGCTTGGCTTAAGCCAAACATGACCAACAAGGATATTGGGCCTTATGGGGGTTCGAATGGAATGGATTTGAGGCCACAACAAGGTCACGGGACACATGATTGTATGGGCAACTAATGTGGAGTTAAGAGTAAATGGGCTCTCTTGCCTACTAAGCTAGTCTTTTAGGTGAGCTCTCTCGTTTGTTCTATAACACATACATAGTAAATATAAATACACACACAAGGAAAAGGGCAAGGGTGTTTAAACTTGAGCACATGACAAAACCTTATCATTCTTGGGATGTATGCACCAAACCAAACCTCTTCATTGTTGATGAAGCTGCAACTGTCAAATCTTTGAAACAAAATCAGTGATAATAAAAAGGTTGCCTAGTCATCTTGAAAAAAAGGGGAAGAAGTTGAAAAAAGCATTTAGACTTAACATACAAGGTTAACCCTTTTACAGCGTGTTCGTCATTCATGGTCCAAGAAAGAACTTGGTTATGTGACCAAGATTGTGAATCATGATTCCTGACAATAGAAGGTTCTCTAATATAAATTCACTTCCATTCATGGACTTGTAGCTTATTTTTACAAAACAAGTAGGTATCGATTATAATACGTTGAACTCACAAATAAGAGCGAGTACAACTATAAAAACATCGAGCAACCACTAGTAATATTGATTATACTTGGTAGCACCAAATTTTCCAGTAAAATGTAGCTATTCACCTTTTCCCTCATGCGAATAGATTACCTACAGGCCATCTACACTCATTCTGGGGAAACTGCTATTAAGGAATGTGAAACCCTCTTGAATTTCTTGTGGGGGACCTCAGTTGCTAAGAAATTTCCCTCAGTGTGATATTTTTGTTACATAAAAGCAACAGGTGAACTGCAAATTAGATATCACGACTTGGGATTTTAATGCATCCTATGTTGTGGTTATAAGACAAAAGTAATAGAGTACAGCAATATGAACTCAAGACATTTGCTAATATTCCAAAATTAAAAAAAAAATGATTTGCCAAGTAGCAATTGTTTTCATCAAAAAGTAACACCGAAACCATAATCTTTGCAAACCGAAAAGTAACAATTGTTTTGTCAATTTGGATTTTTTTGGAAAAAATTATTGTCTGAAAAATAACTTTTTTTGCCAAAAGTAACAACTTTTTGTGTAATATGTAACACTTTTTTAGCACGTTCATAAGTTATTTTCTCTGAAAATTCTATTTTGGGGGAAAAATATTGTCTGGTAACACTTTTTGCCAAAAAGTAACACATTTTTAAGTAAAAAGTAACACTTTCTTGTCAGTTTTTTTTCTTATTTTTAGAATTTTTTCTTAAAAGTAACAATTTTTTCCCAAAAAGTGACATGGTTCTTTCTCCCGATTCTCATATAAGCTTGGTTTATATATATTTGTGATACATCTTGAAAACACAACATATACTATTTGTGATATATCTTGAAAACGCCAGAAAACCAATGCTCTAGTCACATCAAATACTTTAACATTACACCCCCAACTCAAGAAATCTAAACCCTTGCAATATCTATAATTCTGACAAAATCAAAATCCTGTTGTCCTGAGAAAGACAATCAGAGAAAACCGTAACATTCTTCAGTGATAATAACATGAGATGAATACACCTTGGCCACAGCACACACAATAACCAATTCTACCTACCCGGTGGCTACAACTGGCATTTCAAGAGAGAGAAGGGCCAAGAACACCAAAATGCAAACATCCAGCAATCTCATGATAACCCCTAAGAACAGAAGAATCCATGAAAGTCCAAGACACTGAAATACCTCATTCAAGAAAAAACACATCCAAATAATAATACAGTACGAAATATAAACTAAACGAACCAGAAGAAAATCTAAACCAGCAAACACTAGTCAGGAAGCTGCAATACAGTACCTCATCATCTCTAATATATGGTTCAAACCAGCTCCACAATGTTTTTGGGTCTGCGGCATACCTTAGGTACAGGAATCCAATCTGCAAGCCCAACATATTCATTAATCACTGTATACCCAGAAGTAACATCTTAAGGCAGATATAGACATAGTATACCATAACCAGTAACTGATAGTAATGCTGAATTATTCTCAAAATTTTGATTGCAAAGCATAAAAGAAAACACACAATAATAGGCTATTGGCAGCAATCTTTGAGTTAATCGTAAAAAATATCCCATAAAAAAATACCTATTAATTAGAAAAGAATAACTGCTCTGTCCCTTATAATTGTCCGTTGGACTGCAGCTCACCCATTAAAGAGTAAAACAAGGCAAACACTAAGAAACAGAGGGATTTATAGTTTATGGCCATATTCAGTTCAATTTAATATCTTTAAGTTAAAAGGTTCAGTTTAGTAAAAATGATTAGTTAAGAAAAGTCAAGTACAATTGAGTTAATATAAGTATAGTTTGGCAAATTTAAGGTCCTGAGAGCAGGGCATAAATTTTCTATGACAGGATCCCAAAAGAAGAAAAGAATGTAGTTGTTAGTAGATATCAACTCAAACAAACCAAGCTGTGCATCAAACTATATGACCCAAAACACATGAAAACAAATGATGTGATAAAAAAGGAAGTTCAGAGAAAGTAAACCTCATCTTTGGAACAGAATCCCATTATACCACATGGTGAGTTTAACAGGGTCAAATGTACGCAACTTTACCCTTGTAATAACAAAAAGGTCGTTTCAATTTACACATAATGGCTACAAGCCTACAACTTCACATAAAGAAGAAATGCACATGATTAATTGAGTAATGAGTATCTTTTCCCATATTCAAAAATACTAAAGAAATGAAATGAACCCCTCTACATATCTACTTAACCTCCAAGCAGACACTATGAATGGTAACATTAAAGCTATATTCTTACAAAACATAAAATCTAAGAATTCCTGCAGCTAAACCGAAAGTTGAAGCAGAAACACATTAACAACACATAAATTATAAAAATAATTCAGGCATCACAATGTGAAAACTTCCACAACTAACTAATCAAGAAGAATACTCACAGCTCTTATGTGCGGAGAATCAGGATGCTTCAGTAGCCCATGCATTTGCTTAGCATTGAGCTTCATGGTGAAAAACTTGTACAGGAGACAAAAGGCAGTGGAAGGTCCCCGACAGTTTCCAGTCATCCATGGCTCCACATGATCAACTTGATTGTATATTTCATCGATCACCTCATGGTAAGTCTTCAACCGGTAAAGGTCTCTGAAATAGTCTGAAGAAAGAATGTTCATACACAGGACCTTCTCCAGTAAAGAATCAATTGGCTTTCTTGAAGTTTGAATCTCCCCCATGGATGATCAAACAAAGCCAGAATCTTTTTCCAGAAAACTAGTGTGGCAAAATAAATACACACAATAACCCAAGCTTTTACTATCTAGCAAGCTCCCATGCCTAGAACAAGTGAACCATTAAAAAGTAAGATTTTAACTAAATAATAAATTTAATAACAAATATTACAGAAAAATCAATTCATTTCACCAATTGTGAGGTAGAACGCCCGTGGTGCAAAGCTCGGGGGGGAGGAAGAGCACATGTCACAAGATTAAAAAAAAAACACAATTTTTCAATGTTGGCAAATAACAGAAAATATACCACCAAAATCTTGATTGATGCGGTTCAAATAGCAGTGACACAACACTTAATTACACAGAGAATAATAGCTATTCTTGCATTTAAGTTTGGAACATTCATGGAAAATCAGGATGCCTGAAAGGCATTATATAATTTGTTGGAAAAGTCAACAATAATCTAAATTACAGTTGCTTCCTTGAAATAATCCTTACCGATGTTACCTTTTTTGAAAGGATATCAATGTAAACTATTCCCCCACATTGTTGCATTATAAACTCGTAATTCGACCAAAATGCCCTCAAACCTATAGTTCACTTGTTTCAATTCACAATTCAAGATTCACAAAGGAATTAAACATACACTGATCCTAATTCATAGCTATTTTTAACTGAATACAATCAGAACTTAAAAAAATTTTAAAACAGTTGGCCCTTATCAACAAGACAACAACCTGTAGAGCTGGTTAATACGGCATTAGGAAATTTTCAAGACTGACAGCCTGTCACTATTCTCTCACCTTGGCGAAAAGCCAAAAACACAGCCAATGTTATAGATTGAGCCCCTTGCCACTCTCAAGCCACTCTCAGCCTGTCGAATTGGTTGATAGGACATTAGGTTTAAGCAGCCCAAAATGTAAGGGGCTCAAATATTAAATGATGTAAATAATTAATAAATCATTTTTATAAGGTAGAGAAGTTGGTTTAAGTTTTGTAACCTAAAATAGAATATCATGGGTATAAAAGCCGTAAGATATGTTTTGGAACATGCACAGCGTGACTTTGATACTAATGCCAAACCCACACATAAAGTCCTTCTCCTCCAATGATTGCACATTTTATCATCTCTCTCCTCCCAAGATTTCAAATTTCATTTTAAGTTTCAAGATTTATTCTTCATAGTGACTCCCATTCCCAGACTTCCTTCTTGCTCTTCTTAAATCAGATTGCAAATTTCATTGTTTAATTTTTGCTCCTTTTTGTCGTCTCTATCATTTATTATTTACTAATCTAAAGAGTACGACAAATCTCAGGAAACAATGTCATGGCCATAGCTTAACTTTCTTTTTCTTCATTATGTTACTAGTAAGATGTTGCAGCACATTCACGACCAGTCAATGGTGGAACAAGTGAATTTTCCAAACGGGATAAAGCTAGCAATGTAAGGGAGTTACATGCATACATTATATGGTAGTCAAGAGTCGAGATAACATTACTTGCGACAACTAGATTAGCTCAATGGGAAGGGTTGTGGCATGTGAGATGCAAGATGGCTGTATGGGTTAGTCATGCAGATCATGGGTCATCCAAGTTGTAGGTCAAGATCCTTCACAATGTGTCATTATTAAGTCAAGATCCCAAATTCACCAATTATATCATTCTATTTACACAATTCAAAAAATTACTACTCCCTTCATCTAAAATTTATATTTCAATTTCTTTTTTAATTATTTCTTTTATTTGTTCCACTTTTCTTTTATGAGAAGGTTTATGGTTAGCTACTTTAATTAAATTTGTATTTTTATCAATATTGTAAAATCCACTTTCTCTAATGTTTAGTACTTTTATTATTAATATAATTCCTAACTAACCAATAGTCCAAATGTCCAATACAAACTAAAAATCAAAAGATAACCACACATGACATATTGAGAAGTCCGACGTAATCTCAAATCTAGCAAATTACCAATATACTCACATGCCATTACTTACTTTAGAACTAATGGTATAATCAATAGCCAATATTCAATGCCATAGTTAACAAGTACATAAATCAAAATAAAATTGCAATTCAACCTCTCCATTAGTTTGACAGTTTTTCTTTAATCAAGCAAATAATATTGACATATTATGTACAGAAATCCACTATGCTGATCCATACTGTCTAACACAGCAAATGTAAGTCAGCAAGTCACGGAGGCAACAAAAAAATCTTTTACCCTAATTTACTTCAAACAAGTTAGAAGTTTAATCGAACTGCAATAAAAAATAAAAAATAGATAAAAAATAAAATAAAAAACTCAAGTAGGGACGAACTTCAAGATTACAAAATCAAAGAACAACTTAACGAAGAAATTATGTATAATAAGTCAGATGTAAAGGCATTGGAGAATTACTTGCCAGAGAAAAGGAAGTAGAGAAGAAAAGGGAACGAAAAACGCAGCTTTGCAACAACCAGCGAGCTAGCTCCGGTAGCCAGCGTGCGTCGTCCCTGTGCTCCGTCAGCAGTGATGCTTGCTTGGCCTGGTTTGGTCTGGTCGTCTTCGAGGGAGGCGTCTAGAGTTTGGCTAAGAAAATAAGAGGGCTAACATCGTAGGCGGTACATAAATTATAAACGGATCCACTTCTCTTTTTTTTTTTTTTGAAAGAACCGGATCCACTTCTTTTTTTAGGAAAGTAAATAAATAAAGATGATAAAAAATGTATAAAATAAATTAAAAAATAAATATTTAAATGAGAATTAAATAAATAATATGAGGTCATATCAAAAAAGAAATGAAAAAAATATAATTAAACACAGTAAAAAGAAAATAAGACTAATGTTTTAGGACATAGAGAGTACCCAAGGACCGTCCTACATTTACACCTGGTTTATATTGCTTCAATCAGTATTTAATAATTCTAATTGAGTGTACTTTATATTTATGAAAAAAGTTAGTATTAATAAAACTTACATTATGAATTAAATAAGATTTGTCAGATAAAATAACAATAAAATACAAACTAAAAGTAATTGATGAATAATTTAAAAAACAAATATAAATGGATGGAAATTATTGATATTAAATGATGAGAAATGAAAATGAAAAGTTAATACTTTGACATTTTGTATAAAAGATATGTAACAAGATTTGTGATCACTTTTATTTACTCTACTCATTATCTTTTACATAGTTCACTAAAAAAAATAAAAATAAATGTTTGAAATCTCCATTACCACAAAATAACATAAACTCTTTATGAAAATCAAAACTAAAACTTATTCCTTTTATCATTATTTAATATCAGTAATCAAACATTTTCTTAACTCCTTACCAAGTGAACTATTGCTCTGTTTCTTCATGAAACAAACTTTTACATTTAACATAATAAAAAAATTAAGAAAAATTTTACAAACTACACGGTTTAGCATTTTTACATGGTAAGTAAATATTTCTATATTTTGCATTAAACTTATAAATTTTTTTATTTTCTAGAATTTTTATATTTTCAACAAGATTTAAAGAATCAGACTAGTGCATTGAATAACGTAATAAATGTATAAGGTAATAATAAAAAGTATAGCAAAAGAAACATAAAAACGAATCAAATGAGAACAAGTTCAATGCATTCACAATTGAAGGGAGTATTACAAATTGTCCGCTTTAATCAAAACTCAGAATTTGGGTGCTCCCTCAGATAACTTTAGAACAGTTACATTTGTGGAGGGCTCAAACTACTTGTACTTATTTTATGCATTCTCACAACTCACCTCACAAAGCCCCATGGGTAGGGTTCGGGGTGATCAAATATATGCACCCTTAACTATTCTTTGTCTACCAATCAATGTTGTTATACGGGGTAAAACGAGGGATGCTGGGTTGAATATTCGAGTATCAAAATTTGGTTTTTTGAACCCAAATCACGTCAAAATTGGGGATGTAACACTGTACAAATATTGGGATTTTCAAAGATGAAAGGAATGATAGCCGCTTCATTTCGTTCCAAAAAGAATTTTGAAGTACAGGTGCTGCTAAACATGGCTGTTATCAGAACGGATAAACCTTAGTGCAGGATGCCATGCCCAGTGTCACGCGCCATAAAATCAATCACCGGCAATCTCATGTGAAACTTGGTAAATTACGATGACCGTCAGCAAATTCACGCACCAAGCGTTTCAAAACCCGTCCTCCTTTACCTTGCATATGGCCACATTCAGTCTTGATTCCGTTGCACGTCTTACTCTCAAGATAATCGGAAGCTGCAGCTGCTAGGGCCTTTATCCAGTTTGGGACTAAAGTTTCAGCTTCACCCTTCTTCAGGTATTCGACTGGCAGCCCATGGACCTGATGACGAAAAGCAGTTACATGGACACCTTAAACATACCTACAACAATACCATTTAAACAATATACGAGGCAACACCAACTTGCGGCAATCCCAACTTGTGTCGGAATATCTTCCTTCCTAAAAAGCAATATCAATTTAATTACATCTACTCTTGTGAGAGACCGTCTCTCAAAGAGACGACTTCAAAACAAGAAGCCCACATTCTAATTTTCTCTTAAATTTGTGTAAATTGGGCTATTTAGCCCATATTTCTAATGCGTCTCTCGGAGAGGCCGTCTCTCACAACAATTTGTGATATATTTTGAACACACATATACATCAAAATATGCAAATCAGAATAGCCCTTCAAAAAAGCACATAATTTTATTTGAGCTGCATGTTTATTTGGCATGTGGTGAAATGGAAACGTTACCGCAGAATGAAGCCATCCATGCAGGGATTCCCAACGAAGGACTGTGGAGCAAGAAGTTTTCTCACTCAAACAACATACAGCAGCCAACTGTTGCAAAATTGTCGCCGATTTGTGTACCTGGACCGCAAGACATAGTGCATTATACCTTTTTATTAAGAAGCAATAAAGTGGCAAATCATGAAAAATATGACAGCTAAATGGACAGCCAATCATGATATATTCTTCTTGTTTTCTTTGGAATCAGTTTTTAGGAGGGAGAGGAATGTTCTAGAATCTGTTTATTCTCCTATAACCGAATTCTACAAGAATAAGCTAGCTCCTAGGATAAACAAGATGATCAAAGATTAAGAAAAACACGCTGATCCCCTTCCAATCTATCATTTTCCCCTCTAATCATCAACAAATGGCTCATTAAATCATGTGCGCTTCTTATTTATGTGAAGTTGCACAAGATGTTTGCTACCAAGGATCAATCGAAAACAACCTCTTTGTTAGTGATAACATTAACAAGGGTAAGGTGGCGTACACTTGACCCCCCTAAACCCCACCTTAGGTGGTGGGAGCCACTTAATGGCATCGAGGTAACGGAATGTTGTGTCAATGGAATAATGTATGAAAATACACATAAAACATATAAAAGCCATATGAACATCATGAACCTTGCAGCAATGTAGTGACTAAAATGAGCTAAACCTTTTCTCAGTAACCACAAATTAACACAAAAATTCATCGGTCACAACCCAAGGTTACCAATGGGAACTGGGTGGCAAAGAGTTATATATTTTCATAATCAATCTCTTACCCTTGACATTGCAGAGGTCCCAAGCAGAGCATACAGCACATTTGAGACAAGTCCCTCACCACTATTGGATATAATTTGAATAGCCACACAACTGAAGGCTCCTTCGGACATATTTGTCACTGACTCTAACAGGGAAATTAAAGCTGCCTCCAACAAACCTGCCATACCCAAAAAAGAAGGGAAAGGAGAATAAAAACAACGATATAAAAAGAGAGGAAATCATAAATATCGAGAAAAAGGAATAAAGCTCAATAACTTGTTTGGAAAATTAATTTTCTAGACGATAGATTCATGTCACTTAACAAACAAAATACAACAGGAAAAATTCAGAACAGAGTTCAAGCTTTACATCTCAAAGACAGGTAGCAAAAATCTTGCAACGATAGCGACCTACAATCCACAAACTCATAGCAAGATAACTAGACTTACACGACACATATGACATAGCAGCAAGAGCAGCACCACGATGCATGGCTGTGCAGAATATTGCTGCCTTTTGTAGGGATGCTTCTAGTAGGGTACCAGACGCCTCCAATACCTTCTGCAAAAATATGGAACTTTAATTTTGTCTGGAGAATTAGAAAGATATAAGCAGCTATTCCTATGACTTTCTAAGTGATTGAGAGAGAGAGAGAGAGAGAGAGAGAGAGAGGAATGTTGCCTTGGGGGATACACGAACAAAACTAGATGTGAAACCAACAAACGCCTCCACCAAATCAGGCTCTTGATCACATATGTATGACGAATTAAGAGCTGCAACTGATGCTGCATTAGTGAATCTCTCAAAAGTGCAGATGAATAGAGTTCCATATTCCTCCCTATGACCAAATTCTTCAACGATAATGGAAGCTGAAAAATATAATATAGATCTTTTTCAGATACTATGAAAAGTCTTTTCAGATGCAACTACATCACTGGAAAAAAGTCACTTTCAAATTCTTCAACAAGACATAGATAAACAGCTGCCGTCCAGAAACCAAGTACACAATATAAAACATAGCTTAAATCTGTATGTGAATCTGAAATAGGGAATCAAACAGCAACTATCTTGAGTTTTGCGTTATTTTCCCAATAATCTTACATTTAAAGGCAAAAGAGAAAATAAAGCAAAGACAACGCCAGAATCAACCTTTTCAAGTCCTTGTGTGACAACACTGAGCTCAAGGGTAATTCTTATTCATTAATTCACCTCAAATACTGTGTCACGTTGACATGGATATGTACTCAAACAATATTACAATGCCGTAATGGTATTAAGTGGCTCCTGTGTAGGTGGGGTCAGGGTGGGTTAGAAAAATAATGTACCCTTTCCAGCATAAAGAATAAGGTATTAAGGTTGTTTCCGATTAAGCTTTAATTTGGATACACCATTTTCACCATCACTAAAAAGAAACCCACGTGATTAATGAGCCTTTGACTACACATCATGGTCAAATCGAGCACATATATGCACCCACAAACCATCGATGTTCTACACCATTTCGAATATCTCGATTTTTAGTTCGTCCCGTGATAAAGAACTTAGATGTATGAGTGCGCGCACAATTTTGGAATATGACAGACTCCTTTTCATCGTTACAGAAAAAATTGTGATGCAAGAGTAAAAATCAAATTAGTCAAATCAGTTCATCAGCTTGCTTAAAAATAAGAGGTAGTCTAAGTAAATAACAGTGATTTGCAATATTGACAAATCACCCTTATATGGAAGAATTTAATAGGATGGGGCTTTTAGGATTTTAATTTATCTTTTTTTGTTTTATTTACTTTATTAGTATTTATTTTGTCTTATTATGGTGATTTATAAATTACGGTGATTGATTAGGAATACTAATCTCCCATAAAAAAATTAACAGTCTCTTGAAGACTACTAAAAAGTGATAAATAAAATAGTATAGCCATAGGTAGATCAACTATAGAAATATATTCTCACATAGATAAGTCCTTAGTCTATGCTCGCCATACACAAACAGTGTTCTCTACTAATAAATACCTGTTCTTATGTAACATTCGTGACCCTGGAAGGAGACAAAGTTTGTAGATAGGCAGTCTAAAACTGTGGGCAACAGCGCCGTGAAATGTTCACCTAAGAGAAAGAGACAAAAATGATACTTAAGACACACATGGTACTAATATAGCATCAAATCACAAAACCATTCAGCCATTACCTGATGAATGAATAGCTTGTGAAAGAGCCCGGCAAGCAGCTGTTGATAAGCTATTATTTTCCATGTATTTTGATTTAAAAAGTTTCTCGATCATAGGCCAAAATATGCTTAGCACAACACAAAGTGGGTCATCTGCGGCAGAGCCAGCAGACAAGGGCGGAGCCAGATGATTAAGCACTGTTCCTATCCTGTAAAAATAGCTTATTTGAGAGGGAATATTGCAGAACCTTGTTATGTTATGAACAATTTAACTTTGCATTTAATATGTTAAGCATCATCCGGAAAGCAAAACGAAGAGCAAACAATTGAAATGACAACAATGATAAATTTGTGGCTTAGGCCATGCCAACAGCAATGCCAACATTTTTAAGTAGTTATGAATTCTACAAGCAAGGCTAGCTGTTTATAAACCAAGTATCTGCCATATTAGCAGCTCATCAGATCAATCATGCAAAATTAGAGAACAAATGATGCTTGGTATATGCCAAAACAAGGAGAATGAGAAGTCAACGATGTAATTTTCATGAGGTGAGTTAAAGAACAAAGAAATATAAGTGAAAAAGAGTTGGCAAGATGCCAGTGGGAGTTTTGGGGCCAAAAATACAAGCCAAACAAGGAAAGATTCCAATCATAGTGTAAAAATATGATTTTCGTTGCGATCATGGAAATGATTGCAAAATGGCTTTTGCAGGTGTCTCGGCCTATCTACCGTGGTAAACTTGGAAACCTCTACAATGATACTATATTGTTGGCAATCTTTCAAGTATTTACTATATTGAACTTTTGATAATTTATTTATAATTTAGTTAATTGTTACAACTATATATTTGGTTAAGCTAATTTGGTTGTATGGTTTAATTAGGTTTTCTAGAGTGTAATTCGGTTTGATTTAATAAAATTTTGTTTGAGTTTGGTCTGAAAAATGAAAAATTCACTTAAGTTTGCTTTGATTTGATTTCGTGTTAAAATCCCTTGTCTTCCTAGGTACTTGGAGCAGCTGTCATGTGGCCTAACATAAAAAATAGAGGTAGTATCATCTTTTTGTAGTCTTTCGTAAAATACAAGTAAAGATATTAATGGCTAAATGAGTATCTCAGAAGTCAAATGTGTGCATTTAAACGGATGAAGTATATTCTTGTTGGTCCCAATTATGGTTTTGTACATACTTAGCTAGTCCCACTTCTACTTTTTCCTTAATTGCTCCCTTTTGTTTCTTTATATCCCCACATCTACTTTACACTGACAAACTTTATAAAATTTGATGATAAATTAGGAATGCAGTCTACTCATTCTATATAGGTTCAGAAACCCAGTTGATATTTTCAAAAGTAACCAGTCAATTAAATATTGACGACAAGGTACTCAAGGCAAACCTGTGCAACCCTCGAGCAGCTGAATTCAACATTTGTGTATAAGCAGTAGGATTTTGCCTCAAACTATGCTCCACATCATTACTCTGAAATTTTATCAGACTGCAGCTAAATTATTGCATAAAGATACTTTAATTAAGCCAGTATGGTAAATAAAAAATTCCCTGATTCTTGAAATGATTTTACTACACTACATTACTCCAAACAATTTAGAGGCTCCCATCTAGGCGAGGTTGGAGGGTCAAATGAATGAAATCCTACACTTGTAACAACAAAGAGGTTGTTTTTTATTGACCCTTAGTAACTTAACATAAACAAAAAGTGCACGTGATTCTACGATTCATTTTATTATAGTCCATTATATCTAAAACAAAAAACTTGGATCATTGATTTTATCAAAACTGGACACCCTGAAATGATTCTACAAAACAAAATTTTTAATACGAGTCAAAAAAGGTAGCCATAGAGACCATAAATAAAAAAACAATTTCACAAGAAACAGATAAACACAAAACTTACAAGTTGCCCGATGACATTATAGCTGGATGAAAGCAATCTAGTCAAAAAGTTGTTTTTCAGCTCATTGCGAGGAAGAAAGCCAACAACAAGAGCAATTGCACCAACAACTTCTTCTTCGTCTTCTAGTGGCAAAAGTTGCTTTTCTAGACCCTGAAGTGCAGACATTACGCAGAAGGTTGACTAAGGAGAGGAAAAGACAATACTAAAAGAGTTCTAGTATTTCAAATGGTTGATTAGCAGGTAAGTAATGTGTAGAGACTATAAAACGGAAGGGAGTATGATAAAAGCTTCTACCAGTACATCCATAATTATGGAGCCAACAAAATGACTTAGATAAATGGTTCTAGCAGTTAGTTCTGATCAAAAGGACTGTCAAACTACTAAATCAGTGCACTATTAACCTCCATAAAGTTAAAATATTTCGTCATTGCGATGCTGTCCAATGGATCACATGCTGGAAAAATTGATAACATGAGAAAAAAATAACAACAATGCCAAAGTCATAATCCCAAAACACTGGAATGGCTACATGAACCGATAAATCATTTCCACGTGAATTTTCCTTCTCGATTCATTTCGATAACAGATATTCATAAACAGATAGCATTCATGATGCCTGCAATGAAACTTTACCATTCTTTCTAGAGGACTGGTGGATTCTACCAGAAATTAAAGAGAGCTGAACATATCAACTTCTCAGTTCATCACAATATAAAAGGTAGCAGCAATCAGTAGTATAGAAATGTGACATAAAAACTTCGTCATCTCCAATCCAAAAAGAGGACACTAACATAACACCAACTCCAAAAGAACAAAATGAGAGTCAACAATGCCAAAACCTTCATCCCAACATATGAAGTTGCTACATGAACCAACACAAGTCACCGTGAGAGGAAATTTTACTCGGTCCTAGCTATGCTAATGTACAACTAGATAACAACTCCAATAATCAATATATTTTCATCCGCCATACATTCCTATCTATTGTCAAGTGTTCCTGTAAATCCAATTTTCCTCGCTCATGTTATCTATGTCATCTCTGGTCTAACTCTTCTTCTAAGCTCCTCATTTCTACCTTCTACTTTTCTAACTGAAAGGTTAACACAAAACTCTCTCAAGGAAACAACCATTGATAAAATCAAACGTTGCACAAATATGAAGGACAATAGAAGCAATCAAGAGGAGAAGGATCAAAAGATATGGAAACAACATTAATCCACTGAATGAAGCATGCCATACAAGCATAAATAAAGAGGATGACAACTCACCTCTCCAATCCAAATCAAAATTTCCAAATTTGAGGGATCAAACATTATTGAAGAGGCATCTTCACATATTTTACGCAAGGTGGATGCACATGAACTAGCAGAGAGAGGCTGTGAGATACCCGCAGCAAGAAATAATCTGAAAGAGATTAGTATCAAAAAAGTCAAAATTTTCTTACATAGTTATGCTATAAACAGATCTGCACAACCGCATTCCTTATTAATATGCAACAGTTATAAATTTCTTTGCATCTAATCTAAACAAAAAAGTATGCCTATCCATATGCACTGGGGTTCCATTTCTAATTATGGCTTTCTGCACAGTAGTCACATCAACAATAATGCAATTCTAGTTAAGAGAAAAAGCTCACAGAAGAGGTCTAGCATTTGTTTGAAGAGCACATATCCACTTTGAATAAGATCCTATAACATCAGCAAGTGATCTGTACACCTGCAGCAGAAGAGAATGAGGAAAAAAGGTGAAGTCTTCGAAGAAACAAACAGCCTAAGGAACTACTTCATCACATGAATGATAAATCATAATAAGATATCGATACGCACAATACACATGAATCCTTTGGGTTCGTTGGATGAATTGCTGGATAAAATTGTAACCAAATGCATAATTATCGAAAAATCGATTTTTTGACTCTCCTGTATGACCACTTCAGAAGCCTGAAAGCAAAGAGAATATGTTTAATTCTTAAATATACAACTTAGACAATATAAATATCAGAGAAGCAGAAAAAGATGCCTAGGGATGTACTTAAGCCAACAACATGAGCTTGAAAAACCTGAAGATCAGTCAGAAAGTAATTTTCATCGCTGAGCACAGCAAGCCAAAAAATGCCAACAATAGGTTCAGTACAGTCTGGGCTTGAAGCTTTATTTAGACAGGCTCATTGAAGCTCAGTTCAAAAGTACTCAGGGTCAACAAGCAAACCATTTAGAAGAGAGAAGAATTTAAGCAGATAGACCACATCATGGAACTTACATCATAATAGTTTCTCGTGAGTATTGTCCATTATTTTCAATGGGGCCAAAGATTTATATTTCTTTGGTTTCAGATAATAACAAACTATATTAAAATTCATCATTGAAACATATGCAATTCTTAATAAGGTGAAGTTGCACAAGATAGTACTACAAAGGGTAAGGTTGCCTACAACTGACCCCCTACCCCCCCCCCCCCCCCCCCCCAACCCCCTCACAAGATATTAAGTGAGAGACACTAAATAGCGTTGTGGTAATGGAATGGTGTTGAATATTTTCTCATGAGTAATGACTCATTTACAAGGTCGGCTTCAATTACTCAGAGTTAATATCAAGCAATGAGTGTAGAATCATAAATTAACAGAAAAATTATTTAAAAAGAAAATTTAAACAGCAGAACAATTGAAAAGGCATGTCACAAGGCAAAAATCACTAACCAGATAATAAAATATAGATTGGACATGCATAGTCTAAAGTTAATTTACTCACAGCATTAAGTGCAAACATTTTGGCTTCCATCTCACTCCATGGAATTGGCATGTTTACTATCCAACTGCCCAGGCAAACCTATGATGACAGGAAGATTCCATCAATAAGATGAGAGGAAGAAAAAGTAGACAAAAAACATACAAAAAGGAAACATAAGTAACCATCAATAAGCAAGCAACGTGAAAGGGTGCATGCACTTGGCTAGCTGGAATTACAAATGGTTTCAGCTAGCCAAGCATTAGGGAAAACTTGCATGCTCTCATCAACTAACAATCTACAACTTTTAAAACATATTGAAATTGCAAAGTGAGTATTAATAGAAAACTGTATAGCTTGCTCTCCAATTTCCTATTTCTTGATTTTTTAAAAGAAAGACAGAAAGATTCAGACCACAAGTTCAATCATGTAATCAATTTATATCAAAAGTTTTAACAAGATTCAAGTAGACTCCACCCCAAACAGCCTGCACCCCAACCTAGGTCTAGCGGCATTGGTGAAATGCATTGCAAGTGCGGAAATTGGCGTCGAACAAGAGCATAAATTAAAATAAACAGCATTAGCACAAAACAAGAGAAGATGTGGAGCCCAAACATGACCCAGATGTGAATTAGGTGTAGGAAAAATAATATATTACTGATGTTAGTTCTACAATGAAAAGAAAACATATTCTGCCACGGCCGGGCCCAAGCAGGAGCAAGAAGAGCAAATACATATATTAGAAATGTGCTCTGAAATATTGAGCCTGAATGCCACCCATGCGGTTTAGAATTTTTAGTATGCAATTGCTACATATATTAGATACATATTAAATTATAATCTAGTAATACATGCAGCATGTCATCGGACATTCCTCTTAATGCAGACCCAAGGTTTGAATTTCGTCCCGGTTCATTTACCCATTATCTTTTCAACCTTGTTAAGGCCACCTCAGAAAACCATCGAATTCTTTTTCAAGCTTGGCAGACACTTTTCTGATCTATGCTTTTCTATTTCCATTGCTTTAGGGGGGGGATAAGAGAAAACCACGTCTGAAGAGTTTTGTGATTATAATATTTATTGGGGTCAAAGGAAAATTCAATAAGTTCACCAAATAAAGTGGGAAATGGATCTGCCACTGTGTATCTGCTTATTACTTAGAAAGTGTGCACACACATCATAATTTTACAAGTATCACATCAGCTTAGGGGACCATGAAACTTTTAAGCTAAATAAGCATATATGATGTGTCATATTCTCAAGTTTCCATTTTCATGGGGATTTCAAGCATAGGCGCACAACATTCTTGTTTCTTCTCTCTCTACAGTTCTCTTAAAATTCTTGCATCGTGTCGCGGATAAGTTTGATCACAAACACGGCTTTGTTTACACATAAGAATAATGCTTTCTAACTAACAAATGCATTATGCGTGTTACAGATGAGAAAAAAGATAAACAATGAGTGTACCTATTAGCATCACAACCAAGGTGCAATTGAACAGCCAAGCAATTTTCAAGTACCTTCTGTATATATGCAGCAGATCCCAAAAAGTGACAAATATCCATGAGTAGTTCACCCAAGTTCATCCTGAAATTTGCAAGGCCATCAGGCAATTCACTTCCCCCTCCATCATAAGTTGATCTATCAACCTGTTGGTAAATAAAATCTTTTTGATTGGGTAATCCTGGAAGAGTAGAAATTGGGTTGGGGGCAGAACATGCAACAAGGTCAAGGGATACCAAAAAAATCTCTAGGACAAACTCTACAATTGTAGTTATTAATCTGTACTCAATACAAACGAGTTTTTAAGTTCTCACCCAACCCATGACTAGAACAGCTTACGCTTTGGGCTTTTAGACAACTAGAGCATCAGGCAAAGGAAAAAACATAATTCATGCTTAGCGAAAGAAAACACAAGTAAAATAGTAAGAATCAATGCCAGATTTAATAAAAATAATTGCATCCCATATTAGCTCTAAAACAACATCAATGCCAAAGATTTAATCCCGACATAAGGAGTTGGCTACATGAATCAAAAACGCGAGATTTTTGGTAACAAGAAAAGAAACATAGCTCTCTTCAAGAAAACGAATATTCACATTCCATAGAAAATATGAATTATACAGTACGATTCAAAAGCCAAGGAAGTAATTATAAAGGCTAGATAATCTGTAGAAGTGTATTAAGGATACCCAAGAAATAAATAATTTCAAGGAACCCCTTCCTTTTGTCGCATGAATTTTGCAAGAGATGTATCAATATCATATATAAAGCATGAAACGAAGTAAAAACCTGAATGCGCTGCAGTAGGGCATCAAGTAAGGTGGAGAACACAGGTAAAAACATCTTCTCTATATGTTCCCTTCTATTCTGATCATTTGTAGTGAGACCAAGTATGTAACTGGCAAGGCTACCCCTGAAATAAAACAACGTGATAAGAATAACTTGCTCTGGTTAATTTGTCAAAAAAAAAAAAAAAAAAAAAAAAAACCACATCTGCTTCTTCTACTGCTAAATGGGAACCACGCATGCAACTCATTTTATCAAAATAGAGATAGGAAAAATCACAAATGGTAAAGTAACCATCTGAATTAGATTTGCGAAAATACAGAGATTACACACACGTCAAAATTTGCAAATGAATTTACAGTAGAGCTATACCAGAACTGCAATGTTGAATCTGCAATATCCCAATCTGCACTAGGAAATTTCACACATCTGCATATATATGCTGAAGTTAGACGTTTCAAAAATAAAACATTCAAATTTACATGTAGCATGATTAAGTAAATTGATAATGTACACATGCAGACCCAGATTTTGAAGGCAGCTACAGCCTACAGTCATTATTCGCACATAAAATCCAAAATTGACAATATAAAGACTCCATAAATTCATTAAGAATATCGTTTTGAATTTACTAAGAGCCATCTAATTCTTTGCATACAGGAATGTCAAGCTTACTATATAATGTCAAAAGTTCCCTCTTTCATTCCTGAAAAGCCTATCTTGTGCTATTACTAGAAACCCTCGACAAGTCCAAACATATAATTTACCTCATGATCTTTATCCATTGAAAATAGAAATTATCATGTAACATAGCAATCTTTCATCATTTTACCACACATAATCCTCTCTTCTATTGAGCAATACTTAATTTCAGGTAAACCATGTTTATAAATGAGTGCATGCTAGGATTTAGCACGCTTGAATATTATGTATTGAATGATCAGTGTACCCAATATTATACTTCTCGTGGTGTGAAACCAACTTCAATAAAAGCAATATTCCATGCTCTAGCTTTTGTCGTATAATCTTGATTAAACATTTTAGTATTGCTAACATCTTTCCTCGATTTCACACCTTACAATTTTTGTCTAAATTGGCATTTCAGATGAGTGTCCCTTATTTCGATGGGACCAAAAATTTATAATTCTTTGGTTGCGAATTATAATAGAGTACAATTTAATGGCTCCTTAAATTATGTGTACTTATTTATGTGAAGTTGTTGATGATGTTTGCTATCAAGTGTCGATCGAAAACTACTTTGTCATTACTAGTAAGGTATGATTGCATACATCCGACCCCCAAAATTCACCCTAGGTGGGAAGTCGAGAGACACTTAATGGCATTTCGAATAAAACAAAAATGCAACATTCCATTACTCCTACGTCGTCCACCTGGTCAACTTGGCATTACACTAAATCATATGAAATTTAACAATGGCAAGGATGTGAGCTAGAACGAGCAATGTTATGTGTAGCCTTATCTTCCAGCATATCATATTGTCACATCATCTTTTCCAACAAGAAATTTTAAAATGCAGCATTTATACAGAGATAATTGAAATTAAGCAGAATAGACACCAAGCACAAAGCAAGAGGCACCATGGATGGAACAATCATGCATATCTGAAAAGTAAATTACAAGATTCCGGATCAATTTCTCTGAATCTAACAGAAGAATGAAAAAAATGAAGCTAGACCTCAATAGTGCATCTGCCAAGATCAGAGCTTCTGAACTTGCTTCTACAACCAAAGATGGTGCCTAACGAAAAACAAAGATGAAAAATTGTCTCAGCAGTCATTTCACACTGCCAAAAAACAATAAACTTTTGAATTGACACATTGAAGCCTTTAAGTAAGACAGCATCAACTTACAGCTTGACCAATTTCTGACAACAGGCAAGCTATTCCACTGACTGTTTTCTCATCACTTTTGCCAAGGGCTGGAAGAAGTAGAATATCCTTTAAAAACTGGACTCTACATAATAAAACCTGAGGTATCTCCTACAAAGCCAAGCAAGACAATGCATAATAGGATCACTAAGAATCACTGGAAAGAAATCAATCAGGAAAAGAAGTTTGTGGCTGAAGTAAAAAGGCCTTTTCTAAAACCAGAATAATGAAACAAGTATGATTCTAAAAGACCCAGTGACAAATAGTAAAAGTAGCAAAGCAAGCTCATCAGAACTGCTATCAGTTATAAGATTACAACAATGCCAACAATGTCAAAGCCTTAATCTCTATTCTCAACCATCTACCATCTTATTTTGCTTGGCATGGTTGTTAGACTTTTTAATTGTTTGAGATTGGATCGATAGAATTGGGATTCAGATCGCGTATTTGTCGATCCAGGCCGCAATTGACCCACGATTCAAGTCGAACAATCCAAATCGCAGATCCAATCGATCTAGGTAACATTAATCTTGACAATTCGGGTGTTGGCAACATGAACCAAAACAAAGCTTAGTGAAAAATCATCGCTAACAAAAACTATTGGGCCCTATCTATTACTTATAATAATATCCAGCTATTCGAATGCTAATCTAATCAAATCAAAAGGCCAACTTCATAAGTTCTCTTCAATTTCCTATTTAGATTCCTATGTTATTCATGTTATTCTTCAATACTGCTATTTAGGTCATCGTTGCCAACCCCTTCGTTCTAAAATCCTAAAATTTTCATCTTCCACTTTATAACTAGTGTGTCCCAAAGAAATAGCCTTAAGTAAAAATGGAGTGAAAATCAAGGAAAGTGAGTAGAAATAGTAAAAAGGTATATATTATGGAAAGTGGAAGAAATGCGTAAATAAGATGAAAAGGTAAGTTAAGTGAGAGAATTAAAGAAATATTGTGGGTCATGGCCAAAAATAGAAATAAGACAAATTCAATGGGATAGACTTAAAAGGAAAATAGGGTAACTTTTAACTTGCCAGATCCATACATCTGGTTAGGTTCTGAAACATTGTTGAGCAGTCCACTATAACCAAACATGATCAAGAGTGCAAACCTACCTCATGGCGACTCACAAGCTCAACAAGAACTTCAACAGCCAAATCAAAGGATGATGAAACCTAAGAAAATAAAGAAAATAAGTCATTGGCTAAAAATTTGAAAAATAGTGGAATGATGAACACGTCAACTGAATAGCACATAACATTGAATAGCTCTGGAAGTGACTAATGAACCTGCAAGGAGTTGAATACAAAATTCAGGAGAGGATGAGAACGCAATGAGCCGGGAGAAATCTCAGAAAAGCATCCAGCTCGAACCTGAGAGTTAGAACACGTGAATAATTTGATAAAGCAAAACAAAAACATGAATCAAGGAAAAAAAATCAACATCCTACATCCACTCGTTTATAAGCAGACATTTGAACAGTGAACCACAAATAATGTTTAATTGATGGGTGTTAAATGATGTTTTCAATACAGATATTACCCAGCTGAGTAAACACCGCAATATCTTCCGATTTCTTTCATGAAGCTGATTGGCATCTTCATAATGCTTTTCTGATTGCTGCTTCAAAAACTCAAGAACCATTGCAGTATGTGATAGAAGCTGCATTTCGTCAATTTGTAAGCAGTAGGACAAAATTTTTGCAAAGCAAGACATATACTAGTCCAAAATCCAAATTGAGGAAACACCTCTTGAGTATACTGAGACCTCTGAGCAGAATTTATGCTAATATCGGTACTTTGATCTTCAATGACTTCTTCAGGCAAAACAGTCAGCATTTCCAATACAGCAAGGTTGCCGTTTTCCTGTGTATGAAAGTTTTGAAGACTGTAGAAGAGTTGTTCAATGGGTTGTCTATACTCAGCGGCACGAAGTACAAGTGCAGAAAGTGCCAAACATATCTGAGTTAATAGCTGCCAGAAAAACAGAGGTAACAGCAAAGAAGTCAATTCAACAGGAAAGAAACGACCTTACTTGAACAGGATCTGTTCTATAGGCTCGTACCCTCTGTATTCTTGGGTTCTAACAGGAAATAAAAGAGACACATATATACAAACTATCAATTGCAGAATTTGCATGTTTCTAGCAAAACTGCTGTAAATAGAGCATTGTTCAGGTATTTGAAACAAAACCATTCATTGAACTCAGTCTACTTTAGTAAAAACCATTACAATAATTGAGAATTCACAAAATTAGTATTAATCAATTAATAAGAGTTATATCTAGTAAACATAAATTCAATCAAAATATAAATTTCAAATTATAAAAATTGAAATCAAATAATTTCACTTCTGTAAAAAGTAGGTGAAGTGAGCAAATTTGACAACAATGTCAAAGCCTTTCTACCAAAGAGTAAAATGTAGACGAAGTCAACAAGGCCGAGAGTTTTTTATTTTACAGAGTTGGGAGAAAAATGAGAGACCTGTGGAGGTCCTGAACTAAATCTTCTAGCAGCTTCCAAAAGAGCATTTAAAAGAGTGTCCTTTGCTTCCGACTGTAAGTACAAAGCTTCATTGTTTATCTGCCAAATTTTTTAGGAAAAAAAAAAATCAAATAGCATAATAAACGAGAAATTCTGGACTCATGAGAATTTTCAGGCTTATATCTTTATTTACTTCTAATGGTGTAGATGCAGCTTTGAGGTTCTAGTCTCTGAAACTATGGAAACAAATCATATCATCAAATTACTTTGGTCATCAAACTTTATTACATGACTCAGTGTTATCAATTCTCATAATCTAAGTTATTTAATCGAACGCAACCTATATGTTATCGCTAAGAGCATAACAGGGTAAGGTTGCATACATCCAACCCACTCCAATACCTCACCCTAGATGTGAACCACTTAATGATATTGGGGTAATTGAACGTTGTTGTTGTTGCAAAATCAATTACCAAGCTTCATAGACTAAAAATAATACATTATTTCATCAAAGGGTTCACTGAATTAGTAATTAGAACAGTCTTCATATCACCTTTTACACAATAGACATTTCCTGTCAAGGTTTCTTTAAAGACAACGAAAGGAAGAGGCCATGACATTCTTTTCTAGCTAGATGATTGGACACTGAAATTGGCTCGTCATGCAAAATTTATACAAATTACTCCAATATTTATCCACAAGGGACTTAAATATTCTTCAAAAAGGAGAACAGAACAAATAAAGCCTCATAATCCAAAGAAGTAGTTCCAAATGCCTAGGCGATAGCAAAGATGATTTCCCCTCTTATAACAATAAAGGCACACTACCATTGGGAATACACTCTTCAAATCACATAGTTTTGCGTTTTGTAATGTTATTTTCTGCACTTGTTGGTCGCTTAAGTTCTTAAGCAAGGGTGATTCTAGGCATGTGCAAAGTGTTCCACCACACAAGGCCATAAACTACGTTCCTTGAAAATTGATTTACATTAGTTTATATATTACTTTTGTTTTAGTTTAATTACACTGCTTTTAGGCTTATCCCAGGTTCTCACTTCTCACTATGTACATCCTCATCACTTTTGATAAGATTATGGTATGTCATCATCTAACCCTCCCAAGACCCTAATCATAGCTTCTATATGAGCAGGATATACTAGGTATGCTTGTCAATGACAGAATTGCTTTTGGCACAAATTTTCAAATATGAAAAACGGTTCTTATAAATTATTGCACATTTTTAATGCACCCCAAATCTTAAGGACACAAAATAAAGATAGAGCAGGCAAACATCAATATTCTGTCAAAACAGAAAAAACCCAATGTGATTCCATATCATTCCAATCCTATCCAAATTAAAGTATCAATTCCATGCCAATAATTCTCTTCCTGCAAAATTCTAAGATGAGATTACAAAGCTTCTTCCTACTTCAAGAACAATGTAAGCATATACTAAAAAAATACTGAAATTCATCAAGGTAACTGCAATAGCTTCCAACCTATAAGCATTATACATAACTTATCTCCTCAAAGTAAGTAAAACCATTCAATTCCAAAAACCCCATTTTGAAATCCATGGGTCAGTACAGTTGGTTGAAGGCTTTTTCTTTCACCTTTGCAATGAGGTTCGATTTATGAAGAACTAATTCCTTTTCCCTTGAAATTCTCTAATCTACCCCAAAACCCATTTCCAAAACCACTAGAGGAGTCAAAAAAAATTGTGAGCGAAAATTAAAGAAACCCATTACAACATTATAAAGATTTCAATGAAAAAAGAGACAAACCTTGCGTTTAAGAATCTGGGCAGCAAAGAATTCGACTTCATAATCAGAGAAACGCGGAGGAAGATGAGAAGAAGTGAGAAGAGAAGTAGCAACCTGCCAAGCAGCATCAGATTGCTGAAACTGAATCAGCCATTGATTAGCAGCTACTCTATTACAAGATTGTAAATCATGGTTTAACACATTAACTGCTTGAGCAACCTGGATTTGTAGTTCATCCATTTGTTCTTATTGGTTGATTAATTTTATAAATTGTTCTCGAATTGGGTTCAAAAAAGAGAAAAAAAAAAAGGATCATGAACGGAGAAGACGACGCTTGGAATTGTTGATTGTTGATCTGACGGTATTCATTGGGTGTTAATTTTTGTATAATTGGGTCTGGCAGTGACCAGTGGAAATGAAGAGTGTGGAGAGAGAAAGGATAGGACAGTGTCAGAGTAAAATGAGGAGACCTAAACAAATGGAACGATGGGGGGATTCGAGACTTGGGTCCAAGGATCTTGGGCGTTCATTTTGTTGTTGAGTTGATTTCGGTTGATTTGAAATCGAATTTTGCGTTTATATTGTTTTCTACATAATTGTAAATCATTTTTAAGAATATTTGAGTTACCGAGTCTGTTTTGAACACCTTTGTCCATCAAAGTTGAATCAATTGTGTTATCTCTAGCCTCTAGGTTATGTTATCCCAAGTATTTCGTACTCAAATCACATTGACAATCATCATTATCATGATACCCGATTTATCCTATTAATAAAAACTATAATCAAGATAAAGAGACCGATGAAAAACGTCAAATCATATCATAAAATAAAGGAGAATATAACAAAAGAGTTGCTCGATTATAGAAATTCCTACACAGCAAAGCAAGGCAAGACAAGACAAAAAATACAACATGCAATGCAACATAAATATTAATGCTAATAACATGACCAAAGAAATATAAAATCAATTATAAAAGGTCAAAACAATAAATTCAGCGTAGGTGCCATGGGTATAGTCGTATATGCGTAGGTGACTACAATACCAATATGATGTCTTCAACTAATTTGTCAAGTCTTTAAAGAGATGCAACTCGCTGATAAATATTATTCTCCTTTTTCTAAAACTATACTTTACCAAGCATTACATAAATGATATCCTCTGTATTTTTATCACTTTCAAAAGGTCATACTTATATACGATGGAGGAAGTACCAAGGTATGGGAAAACCAGGGCAAAGATAAAACCCAAAATGTAGAAATTGAAGTTTGAAGCCTTTAACTGAAGTATCATCTTCTCAGACAGCTCTTATGTCTTCTTCGTGGTTCTAGGTTTTTTAATCTTTTTTCAAACTACGCATGTCATATATTTGTCTTTCTCTTGTATGGATAAAAGTTAAAAGTAAAGATTGACGCTATTTACAAATTATTGGTCAAAATTAAGATTGAATTATTAAAAGATGATTATGGAAAGGAGAAAAAAAGTTGGAAGGATAGAAAACTCAATATTCACACCGTTATATCCAACTCAATCAATCACTAGTAGGCATAACCTTGCCTAGTGCGTTGATGGGAGAGGGAAGGAGTTGGATATGTGCGGATAGCCTGATCAAACATGTTGCCTGAGCAACCGGATAAGGGCCTCAAACAAACTGCCACTTAAACTCTCGCTGCTCAGTTGGGCATATTGCTTATACAATCGGGCGAGCCATTTTCATTATTTTACTATTTGACTCGACTTTTTTTAGTCCTCAAAACATATTTGGGATCTCACAAACTTCCCTTCTACGGTATTATACATTGCCAATAGTTCTATAACTTTTAGTTTCGTTAACAAAGTCTACATAAAACGTACCGTAAGAATTATAAATTTAATGGCCGTAAAAATGAAAAATTTAATTAATTTTCACATTACTTAAAATTTCTAAATTAAACTATGACATCAAGAGGATGAAAAGTTAAAACTTAAAACATAAAGAAAATTATAACGTTCATTATTCATTATTCTCACTAAATAAGGACTCGTAATCAATTCTCACCCTCCCACACTTGTTTCGCTCGAACATTCTTGAATCTGGTGTAATAGACACTAGAAGAGAAGCTTTTTTCAAACTACATAAACAGAAGGAACACTCGGCCGCAGTTCACTTAACTCTTGCTCTTAATTCTTACTTTCTGATATTGTTGCTTACCGTTTCTCATCTAAAGCTTTAACAATGCCGGCCCCTGATATCTTGGGCGACCGCCAATCTGGCCAAGACGTCCGCACTCAGAATGGTTTCTTTTTCTCAATATACCTTTTTTTTTCTTCATTTTGATGTTCATATCAATTTTTTGAATCTGGGTTTCTTTACTTTTCTTTGTTTTTGCAGTGGTTGCATGTCAAGCAATCGCCAATATAGTTAAATCTTCTCTGGGTCCTGTTGGTCTCGACAAGGTTTCATCTTTTGATTTTTTCTTCTTAATTGATATTGTTCCTTTTTATATCTTATCTAGTACTTCAATTTTAAGTTTCAATCATGTTTAATTATATCTGAATTACCCGATTTAAGTATCATATAATTTTGCATTTTTTAATGCCCACTTTTCTATGAGGGTTTTTGTCTGCTGTTTTAGATCTTCTTTTGTGACACCATAGCTGAACAAGATAATTTTCTTTATGTTTCATGTGAATGTGAAATGGGTTTTTGTTATGGTCCATCCCAAGGTATGGGACTTATCCCACATTGGTTGTACAATGCAATCGGTGTGGGGTTTATATGCAAATGGGCTCTCTCACCTAATAGGCTAGTCTTTTGGGTGAGCTCTTCTGTTTGTCCTATAACAATTTTTTGTTTGCGCTATGATATTGTTGTATGTGGAATTTTGGAGGGCGGAAGGAATGATGATATGGGTTATATCTGCTATTGTTTGAATGGTATAAATAGTCATGAATTGGAACTACATGGATAGAGTATGTGTGGCATGTTGTTTGTTGCGTTAAGGTAGAACATTAAGGAACAACTGAATGCTAAATAGATAGAGTAATAGATCTTTCTGCTTTTCTTCCATGTTTTTAAGGCAGCGGTGTGCTAAATATTTGTAATGCACTATTAGTAGGAAGATACAATTCCATTGGTGTTTGATTAGAAAAAATGCTAGTTTTCAGTGTGAGGGCACCTGTTTATAGCATTATATTTGTCAAACCTATGGATACTCCAGAAAGTATGCTTGTTGCTATATTGAGCTTTTGTCGTCCGCAATTGTTGACTTTTGGATTTTTGAGTTGCCATAATCAATTTTTTATGCTTTATTTTTGTTTCAATTTCATGTCTCCGTCAGGTTTTATTTATATGAAAGTAAGATCATTGGATATCTAATATCGATATTTTTAATATAGATGTTGGTTGATGACATTGGAGATGTCACAATCACGAATGATGGTGCTACCATTCTTAAGATGTTGGAAGTTGAGCATCCTGCTGCTAAGGTACTTGAATACTCTTATGACTGTAGGACCATTGTGTTTCCAATTGTTGCTGGGTATTTAATCATAGCTGTTGTTTCCATCTACCTTTAGGTGCTTGTGGAGTTGGCTGAACTCCAAGACAAAGAAGTTGGAGATGGAACAACTTCTGTGGTTATCTTTGCAGCAGAGTTGCTTAAGGTAAGTTACAGCTAGTTGCCACTTGAATGGTATTCATGCAATACATTATTCTTTATTTTCGCAAATTACGATAGCCTTGATTTTGTATTGAAGCAAGCTTTGCTGAATGTATATGCTTGTTGTTCCTGCAGAAGGCCAATGAGTTGGTGAGAAATAAGATTCATGCAACATCTATAATAAGTGGATTTAGGGTCAGTACATACTCTCCTTCCAGGGCTTGATATCTGATTAATGTATTGACTTGTTTTAATGAATATTTTTCTTATAGATGTTTATAACTTTATATAGCTTGTGTCAATCTTATATAATCTGCAATGTCTCATTCGTTTAGCTTGCTATGAGGGAATCGTGCAAGTATGTTGATGAGAAACTTTCGGTTAAGGTATGTGCTCTTGTTTCTAATTTCGTTGATGTGGATTTTAATTTCATATATTACTTTCATTTGCCATAGTTTTATCTTGTCCACAAGATTTGATCAATTTAGCAAGCCCATATTCCGCCTTGCTTTCTGGGTACCATTTTATTCAAGGATCGTTGAGTCTTGAAACTTGAGTAATTTTTTATTTTTGATTTTCCGATCCTTCTGCCAAGACAATCTCTATTTGTCCTTATCGGAATTGTTTGGGGGTAGTTTTGCATCGTTTTAGGATAAAAGAAGTATTTCATTAGAAATATTTTAATTAGGTCATTTCTTTTAAAATAATTTTTCCTTACAAATGTCTATTTCTTTTGGTTCATAAAAGCTCAAAAGTACAACAACGTCTTAATCCCAAACAAAAGATTAGGCTCAAGCTGATGATCATGGGACGTGATCAAGTTATACTCACCTGGTTGTCACTAAAATGTAACTCGTGGGTATGAGTTTCCTCAAAATCTAAGACTGTAAGACGCTCTAATGCTCTTGTCTTGTCATTGCTCACCCAAGGCGGACATCCTATTGCTAGCCTAAAGTGCTTGCCTTAGGAATGCTTTGGTGCACTCTTCAAAACTAAGATTGTTGCTGGTGGAGGACTTGAAAGTTGGTTAAATGAAATGATTTGTTAGATCTTGGACTTAAACCGTTGTTGACGTCCTTGTGACATTGAGGATGTGATTGGAACTTTCTTTTCTGTTCTTTTTGTTTTAGCTCTCCTTTGTTGGTCTGAGTTCCTTGATTGGTGAGAAATTTGATTTATTTATTAGTTAAAATGTGTTATATTATGTGTAGCTCTTCGATGTATAGTTTAGTTGGATTATAATGGGACTACAGTAAAATTGACTTGTTATGTCATGTGCAAAATTTTATTTGTTTATGCGAAGTCAAAGTTAATCGAGGGTTGGATGGAAATAGCTTCTTTGTTTTTGCAAAGTCAAGGATGCGTACATTGGACCTTCCAAATCTCGCCTAAGTGGTAGGCACTTGATTGCATTGGGGTAATGATGTGTTGTTTTATTTATTGGTCTATTGCTTTTTCCTGATTATTTTTTCATTCTGTTATTTTGTTATTCCTTTTTTGGGTTAGGTTGAAAAGCTAGGCAAAGACTCACTTGTAAATTGTGCGAAGACATGCATGTCATCGAAGTTGTTAGCTGCAGACAGTGACTTCTTTGCAGCCTTGGTATGCTTGCTTGTATTTTAATATTGATTGTTGATCCATTAATCCCAAAAATTATGGGAGTGGGGTTGGCTATATTGTTATTCATCGTAAAACTTCCATGGACATTTTGCTAATTTCCCATTCTTTGGACCGTTTGCATGGAAAGAAAAAGAAGAATTTTTAATGATAGAGATGCATTTTGGGTTTGAGTCAAGTTCATTGCCAAATTTGGGCTAAGGCCAATGGCTTGTTTTCAGATTTCGCTTTAGTTAATTTTGTAGGAATGAACGGAGAATCTTAATGCAATTTTCTTGTTTTTAGGGATGCCTTATCCCTAATCTTGTAACTTTTTCTTTATTTTATTTAATAAAGAAAATTCCTTATAAAGAAAGCAGCAACAAATTTCTTATTTTTAGTCTAGACTACTTGCTTGTGGTAATGATTTTTAGCTTGATACCAAATAAAAGACTTAAATACTCCTATTAAAAAAGCTATTCAAATTTTTGACTTGGCAAACATAGGTTATACTCTATGCTCTTAAAAAATTCTTCCTTTTCACATTAGAAAAATGTTTCATTATGTTTGGTTGCATTAATCAAGCAACTTCTCTTTCCCTTTTGCTTGTAGTTATAGTTAGTAGCTTCTCTAAATTTATTTTAGATGTGACAACTATTTATGTGTTAATTTTCGGAATAGGTAGTGGATGCAGTGCAGTCGGTGAAGATGACAAATGCGCGTGGTGAAGTAAAGTATCCTATCAAGGTTTGTTATATTATAACCCAATTTCTGCTCAATTGTGCATTGAATTGTTTGATCATATTTGTGTCTTTGACCTACAAATGTGATGTACTACTTAATTCTCATGTTCCAGAGCATCAATATTCTTAAAGCTCACGGGAAAAGTTCAAAGGAAAGCTATTTATTGAGAGGCTATGCTCTTAATACAGGCCGCGCTGCCCAAGGAATGCCTATTCGTGTTGCTCCAGCCAAGATTGCTTGTCTTGACTTCAACCTCCAGAAAACTAAAATGCAATTAGGTGTTCAAGTTTTAGTCAATGATCCAAGAGAACTTGAGAAAATCCGTCAAAGGTATTTATGACATGGTGCTTGAAAATTTTTAGATCTCTATATCGTGTTTATACAATTGTAGCATGCATTATGGGTAGCATTTTCTCTTGATCGATATGCTGGGTATGATGATGATGATGATGAAAAGGGATTATTGACGATTATAAAGAAACAAAGCCTTTAGAGTCTTTTGTTATCGCTGGTTTAATCTTCTATTATCTCTCTCTTATGCAGTTGACTGTTAGATGTTGGCACTATCAATCTTCAAATTTGACTTTGATTTCAGAATGTTTATTCTTTTTCTACTACAGGGAAGCAGACATGACCAAAGAGCGTATTGAAAAACTATTAAAAGCTGGAGCTAATGTTATATTGACCACTAAAGGCATTGATGATATGGCACTCAAGGTACAATTTAGTTCTTTATTCACTACAATTTTATTAGATTCTCTTCATTGGTTTTTATTATTTCCTCTCTTGATTGACATAATGTAAAATTGGACATCATGTGGTGTTAATTTGGATCCAGTTATTATTTGATCTTCCCCTTACTTCTCTTATATTGGGTTGTTGACGCCCTATCTGAATGGTTATAGTAGCTGCCTAATTGGTGGTTCATATAAAAGTGTTTCTCCTCTTTTCTTGGTTTTTGTATGTAAGCCATACTTGACAAGAAAGTATATGTCATTGAGTTTTAAGTAATTGCTGCATGTGGTTGTAATTTGGCCTTTGAGGTTAGATTATTATTTATTTTCATGTTTTCAATTTAATTCTTTATATTTGTACCTGCTTATAGCCATTTACTTATTGACCTTTTCAATATCTTTTTAAAAGTACTTCGTTGAGGCTGGTGCAATTGCTGTTAGACGTGTTCGAAAGGAGGATATGCGTCATGTAGCCAAGGCCACTGGTGCAACAATGGTATGTCGATTCACATTATCACTGTATTTTAGCTTTTTTATTGGCTGCTATTCTGAGATAGCTTTGCCATCTTCCGTTCTCTAGTGATTGGATAGGTAGACAACCTGCCTTTCGCCTGCGCACAATCAGTTTGGTGAAACTTGTCTTGAATTCTCAATGATATGTTTGGTCATTCTTGATTGTGCTCCTTTTTTTTAGTTTGTTAGTCCTTGTAGAATGATAGTTAGATCAGAATCAGGATTAACTGTGTGTGGCATTTCCTATTGTCTTCATCTCTTATTATCATCGTTGCAGGCCTGATGTTTTGGAATGTAGCAAGCTCATAAATTTCATTTCCAATCAATCCTATTGTTTAACTTTTTATCTGTAACAACACCTTCAAGGGCTTACGAAAATCATAACTTAGGAGGGGCCAGTGTTGCAGATGCATTCATACATCATTCCTTTTAGAAGTTTTACATGTGCTGACTTTATGTCGAATTTTGGTAAAAGTTAATTGTATTATCATATTATGTGTAAATTAACAATACATTAAAGGGCCAGTTGAGAGTACATTGATTTTGGGAAAAATATAATTTATATCAACTTTCTATCCAAGCTTCCGACAGCACTCACTGCTTTTGGTGAGCCATTTGAAGTGGTTTGAAAAATTCTTCTTTAGACATACAACTGTTAATTTATGACTAATGAGATGATTTTGAGTTTTGAGGCTTTAACATAGCTTGCTCCTGTTTGGCTTTTAATAGTTTTACATGTGCTGGCTGTATGATTGAATTTTGGTAAAAGTTAATTGTATAAGTATTATGTGTGAAACTTAAAAAAAAAATTGAAGAGCCAAACGAGAGTACATTGATATTAGGAAAAAAAATAATTCATATCAACCTTTTATCCAGACTTCTGACTTGAGCCATTTGAGCTGGTATGAAAAATTGTTTGTTAGACATACAACTGTTAATTTATAACTAATGATTTGACTTTGAGTTTTGAGGCTTTAACATAGCTTGCCCCTGAATGACTTGATTTTTGCTGCTTTTGTTCTTTTCTTTACTCCTTTTTTGGTATCGTTTTGTGGATAATGACATTGATTATCAATGTTTTTCTAGTTGGTATATGTGACATATATAATGCTTGTTGAAATGTTTAATCGGTGGTAGATGCTGATAGCAAGGTGTGGTGTGTTCGATGAGAAATGGGGTTATGTTACCCTAAAATTGATTTGTATTGTATTTGATGCATTTTATAGGCTGTGAATAGGTTTAGTAATCTAAATCCCTTTCTTGCATTAGCTGGTGGCTGATGCTGACAGGAAAGTGTGGACTGTGGGGTTATGTTACGCATTTGGGATAGTTTCATTTCTGTTTTAGGTTATGAAGAAAATAATTTATCGGAACAATCTCTTATTACAAGGGTAAGGTTGGGTCCATTATCGGGATGATGTAATGCTTATATTTATAAAATATTTTTGAGTCTGATTCATTTATTGTTTGTTTCCAATGACTGCAGGTTTCTACTTTTGCTGATATGGAAGGGGAGGAAACTTTTGATTCTTCACTTCTTGGACAAGCAGAAGAAGTTGTAGAGGAGCGTGTGGCTGATGATGATGTCATCATGATCAAGGGAACGAAAACAACCAGTGCGGTGGGTACCATATTGTTAAGTTGTTCGTTCAGATATTTGGACCTTTATTATGTTATTTCCCCTTACATGGTACAGTTCAACTTAAGACAATTTCATTCCTATTTATATCAGGTTTCATTGGTCTTGAGGGGCGCAAATGACTACATGCTTGATGAGATGGAAAGAGCTTTGCATGATGCTTTGTGCATTGTTAAGAGAACCCTTGAGTCTAATACGGTACGTCTGCTAGAGTACTTATGATCTCGTCCACTTTTGCATTTTTTTTTTTTACTATGTTCTTGTGATTCTAGAATGAAGTTATTTCTCAAAGGACACAAGTCCTAATTTTAAAAGGCAAGAGGTGCATTGAGGTGTAAAAGGTGCCTTGAACATCAAAGGCACATGATTTTATAATTTTAAATTGTAATATTTTGGGGGGAATTTGTAGGTTTTTTTTCTTAGTAAGAGTCGCTAGAGTAAAAACTAATGCTTTCTTTTTTATTAAATTCATGCTAATAAATTATTATGGTTTTACATAGGATAATTATTCACTTCAGTTACTTTTTAAATTTTATTGGAAAAAGTCAAGTTAAATGTAACTGTAATTTCAAGAAAACTGAGGTTAATTACTAAAAAAGAAAAAGTGAAAAAAGAAGCAAAAGAGATAGGGAAAAAGGAAGATGTTCAAAATTTCTAGAGGATTTACATGCTCACTGTCTGCTCTAGCTCCAGTAATGAGAGAATTGGGGAATTGAGACACTTAAGAGGCTGCCCATTTCCGTTTTGTACTTTGTCCGTTCTCATATCCTTCATTTACGGGATGTCCTTGTATTTTTGTCATGGTTTAGGTCTAATATGCAGAAAATTTTGACAGGTATTACTGAAAGTTAAAAAAGCAGCAAGGGGAACTGTAATTAAGGGCTATTAATTAATGTGCCATGAATAGAAGGAGAAGTGTTTTACACCTTCATGGCATATTTCGGTAAATGGGAAATGTTGTTTAGATCCCTAAGAACTATATATAGGAATTAAAAGAAAAAATAAGTGCTATTTTTAGGAACTAAAAGAGGAAATATTGAGCATTAGTAGCATCAATGGAAGCATTATTTTGTCTTTAATTCCCATTTAGTGCCATTTTGTATAATATTTTATGCTTGATCCTAGCATGTATGTTGTAGGGCACATATATCATAACCAATGTAACATAATTTGCTAGCTAATTCGCCTTTTAAATTCACGATTCACTCAAATTTGTTCAAGAATAGCCCAAAGACCGACCATAATTCGCTTTTTTTGATTTGCGATTCACGAGGATATTAGCGAATCATGTGACACTGATCATAATCCCTGCTGTATTTTTGAAAGGGTAATCATGATAATTTATTTCATTGCCTCCGGGAAAAACTCTGAAGTATACAATTTTCTTTCTTTCCTATTTCTATTTATTCAGGTAGTAGCTGGTGGTGGTGCGGTTGAGGCTGCATTATCTGTGTACTTGGAGTACCTAGCTACAACATTAGGATCAAGGGAGCAATTGGCAATTGCAGAATTTGCTGAAGCCTTGCTTATTATACCTAAGGTATTGTACTTTGATTGTGAGAGCCTTAGGCTTTCTGTGGTCTGTGAGTTTCAGATTTGTTGTTTTCTTGTGTAGGTGCTTGCTGTAAATGCTGCAAAGGATGCCATTGAGCTTGTTGCCAAACTTCGAGCTTACCATCATGCTGCACAGACTAAGGCTGACAAGCAGCATTTGTCAAGGTAATGTTTGTGTTGTTAACCCCTTCTCTTTCCTATCCAATTGGTGAGAGCAGAGTATTTTACTATTGTTAAGGTGCTGTTGTGTAATTTTGCTGCCCATTACCATTTTATCATAGTTACATGGAACGTGGAACGTAGCCACGTTCTACGATCTGGAAACGTCCGTCCCCAACCACAACACAATGGGACCCAAATTGCTCGAACATGTGACTCGAACATTATCCGACCCATAAAACAAAATTTGGGTGTCTGGGTCAAAGTTCAAACCCGATTATAAACTGAAGCCAAATGTTTTGACCCATCATGTTGTATTTCAATTTTCTTCAGTTCCGCACCATCACATTTGAGTCAAGCCCCATCATATTTTTAGTCAATTTTTGTTTTTTGAGTTAATATTCCCTCATTCAAGCTTTGGACATTGTATATTGGTCCTTATCGTGAGAATTCTTTTTATACTACATTTCATTACCCCAATGCAATTAAGTGGCTCCCACCTTCAGATGTATATCACTAACAAAGAAGTTGTTTACGATAGATCCCTTGTAGCAAACGTCATGTGCAACTTCACATAATAAGAAGTGCACATGATTTAGTGAGGCATTTTACTATATTCAATTATAGTCTATGATAAGAATTCGTTTTATAATAAAAAAAAATTTATATGTATTTTCAAAACATCAAATGATAAGAAAACAAAGATTTAAAGCACTGGAGTCCTTGACTATTGGGTCTACTCGAAACCTGCCAAACTCGAAATGACCGACCCAAAAGGAATCTTACTCGAAAATAACTTGATAAAAAATTATCAAACCAATATTGACCCAACTGACCGTTTTCACAAGTCTACTTTTGGTGCATTGTGATTGGTATATAATATCACTTCAATGGAGTAAAGGTAAATGAGATTGTTACGCTTGAGAGCTATTGGAGCTTAATTTGATTCACGGCCTAAACACATTCACTGTTCAACATGAAATGAATCTGCTCGAGCTTAAGTGGTATGGCTCTAAACATTGATATAATGAAGTCAAGCAGGACTCAACTCGAAAGCCTGATCTGCTTGAATTTATATAAAAGAATATAATATTTAAGTTATAGTTGATAAATAATTAGAAATTGATGGACTTTTCATTTCATTTAGAGTTTCTACAAAATAGTCAAAATTATATACGTCCTTGTATAAGAGCATATTTTAAGTTGGAGTTCATTAGTAGGCTTGGCCTCGAATCGAGCCAGGTCAAGCCTCAAGTTTATAGGCTCGATCAAGCTCTAGTCGGTTTGAGCTTGAATTTTAGTGGGCCCGAGCCGAGTGGTACTACGCTATGGCTTGGCTCGTCTATACCCCTACAAAGTTGAAGCTTTATCAAATTCAAGCACTTTAGTACTGTGTTTTTAGAGTTTAATTGGCCAATGACTAATCCTTCCCTTAGCTCTATAAAATTGGAACATGATCCTACAGATTCTCACAAATTAGTGGGTTTATGCTGCAAGTAAATAGAACGGGAGTAATTATTAAAAAGAAAAATAAAAAATAAAAATAAAAGTTAGGTGATGTTATACGATTAAAGTTGATGGGTTTGATGGATTATTATATTCTAATATCGAGTGCTCAATTTTTAATGTCCTTTATTTTGATAGGGCCAAAGATTTATACTTCTTTGGTTTTCGATTATAATGGACTATAGTAAAGATGACTCATTAAATCATGTGTACTTATTTATAGAAAGTTGAATAGGATGTTTACCACCAAGGGTCAATCGAAAACGTCTTTACTATCACTAACAAGTGTACGACAAGGGTAAGCTTTATCATATCACTAATGCTTACTAGGACCTTGAACTATTTCTTTCTTCAACAAGGAATCACCTTACCCTAACAAGTAAAAAGCAGTTGATCATCGTTTAATACATACTGATTTTATAGCCCGAGTGTTCGACTCACTTTTGTAAACCCGTTATTTGCAGTATGGGATTGGATTTGTACAAGGGCAGTGTTCGTAACAATCTGGAAGCTGGAGTCATTGAGCCCGCAATGAGCAAAGTCAAAATCATTCAGGTAGAATGTTTACACTATCCCTAAACTTAATGAGATCTCTTTAGACAGATGATAGTGTGAGTTGATCAGCATTCTAAATCTTTTGAGCTTGTTTTTCAGTTTGCGACAGAGGCGGCTATCACAATTCTTAGAATAGATGACATGATCAAGCTCGTTAAGGACGAGAGTCAGAATGATGAGTAGAGGAATTGTTATGTTTGATGGGAGCTGCTAAATGCTTGGGCGCGTCAACAGTTTTGGATTTGTACTTGGTTTCTCGTTCTTTTTGTTAGATTGTTTCCAGACAAGATAAACCAGCCTGCCTAGTTTTTATGTTTAGAGGGAAAGTTGATATTGTATTTATTGCTGCATTATCTGTTCAATTACGATTTATTGTTCTCGTGCTCAATTTTCTTTACTCTCTTAGTCTCGACTCTTGAGTTGAGTCCTATGACCTATCAAACGGATCAGCACAAATATCAACTATTTTAATTGTCGGGAGAATCATCATCATCATATCCAGTGTTTTCTGTTCATAGAAACTATAAGTAAGGTCTGGGGAGGGAAACAAAACAACAACCCATACATATAAAGAAGGATGTCGGTCAAAGAGTCCCCCAGCTCAAGATAAATCTTCCGAAAATATTTTTCTTACAGCTACTTGTAAACTTGCATCTTATACCATAAGTTACCTTTGATAAAAATTAATAAATAAATATAAATAAGAAAAATACTAAGCATATAAATGAAAGAAAAGTGAAAATCAAGTAAAAACGAGTCAAAGAGCATTATATTGGAGAATAAGACATTAAAATTAAAATTTGTGGATGATAGTGAAAGAAAGTGGTGGAGAAATGTGGTAAACTAAGATAGGGATGAATTATAATGAAAAATGTAACGAACTCATGGGCCAGATAGGTGAAATTTTGGGTAGAAAGACTGAAATACAAATCTAAGATTCTTCAACAATATAGAAGTAGGAAGTAGTTTCTTTTGATTTTTGCCCCAAAAAAATGATGCCCTAGATCAATTTTTTCGATCTATCTCCCAAAAATCCGCAAAGAATCAATTTTTATTACGGTAAAATTGATAAATTATTTGAAATTTCATTTGAAATCTTTTCTAAAATATTATTATATTTACATAATCTAATTCAAAATAATTACTAAATTTATTGTTTAAACTTATAAACTAGTTGCATAGGTTATAAAAATTGTTTTTATTATTCATCATCAAATTTTTTTCTTAAAAAATAGTCGATTGTAGGTTTATGTTAGGTGCGATTAGCGAAATTTCAGATACAATTAATAGGATCACAAGCATAAGTAGCAAATGATTTACGGCATTTGATGTGTGACTTGACCAATCAATAGAGGAGAAATGCCTAAAAGTATTAAATCTGTCGATTTTTTCAAATACCACCTATTTAAGACTTTAATTTAGTCTCATTAATTATTCTATGTATTCCGAATCAATTCCAAATATGCTACTCTAGTACATTATAGAAAAAATAATCAACTCACCTTTTTTCTTTTAGCGTATACCATAAATATATTCCAATTCTACGTGAACAATAGTGTGAAAATTTGGAATTTATAAAATCAGTAAATTTTATTTTATTGCGATAATTATTTTAGGAAAGAATTTCAAAATTTTCAGCACATATAAAATTGAGATTTGCAATCCATCACCAAATAAAAGGGCTCCAGGGGGATAGAGTAAAGAGAGACTCCAGAGTGAGTGACGCTGGTTGTGGCAACTGGCAACAAACCAACAGTAATGTCTCTGGTTATGGCAGCTTCATCTCCATTATTTTTCTCACCTTCTCTACTTCCATGGCTTCCTCGCCATCACCAACTACACCGTCAATGTCACTATGGAACTACTTCTATTCCTAGACCTAGTAGCCTAATTCTGTCTCCTCGTTACTCACTTCAAATGTCTGTGTCATCCTCAATTACAAGTACCACCACTTCTACTTCCACTCCTCCTTCTGGAAAAGTTTTGGAGGTGAGCGAAATCAAAGAGAAATCCCGTAAATGGCTGTGGAGAGACCGCTACTCAATCAATTACTTGGTTCAACCTCCATTATCGGGAAGCGGAGATGTTCGCCGCCCACCTTTGCTCCTTGTACATGGTTTTGGTGCTTCTATTCCTCACTGGAGAAGGTTTCTTCACTGCTTATGTCTCTTTTATTTGTACATGTTTACTCAATGTTCCATTATTATGCTGGTTCTAAACTAGACTATTATACAATTTGTTCTGCTAATTCAATTACTTAGACTGTAGTGTAATGCTCATTATTGCGGAAGGCTTACATTAAATAAACTCGACCAATTATGTTGCTTAAAAATAACGACATTTCATCACCCTCAATGGCATTATTGGCTCCCACCTATGTTAAATTTTAAAAAATGGGCCTGAGCAACCCAAACATAGAAGTGAAAGGGTAATTGAGGTTCACTACTAAAACCTAGTTACTCCTCAAGTTTATAAGTTTAGTGGTATTTCTTTGAAGTAGGACAATTCTTAACAATAGGTACTTCAACATGTTAAATTAGATTGGACTTATTGTCAATACGGGCTGTAAATATTTTATAAGCCGAAGAGATATCATCCCAAAATCATATGGATATGGGAGGAAGGACTTTAATGACTTATTATGGAGGATATTTAGAAAAAAATGAACTCTGGTGGTTTAAGGATGCAAATTGGTGATATGTACCTTATGTTGGGACTCGTCTCATATGCAAAAGGTTTTTTGAGCTTAGCGCGACCGTGATTGTATTGACCGCAAAGCTCGTATCTTGACTGCAACTGAAACCACATTTTTGCACTTTGGTTCATCTTTATGCTAAGCCATACTTATAAGGTATTTCTGTCATCATATGGATGATTATCTAGTAACTTAGTTTAGAGTATCTATACTTCGATCAAGCTGTTAGTGCTCCTTTGATACTTGTACTTAAAACTTGAATAAAATGACATAGCGTGTGCATGTGGTTATTCAAAGGTCTCCTTGTGTTGCAATTCTACTTTCACCTTTGAAAGCATTCTATACTTGATCCAAGCTGAAATCATAGTATCTATGATGCAACCAAATCAGAGAATTATTTATTATAACTATCGGCTACAAAACCAAACAAAAAAAGAGTTTCCTAAAACTGCACTTGGTTTTTGGCAAGTTTTAATTTGTTGTCATGTTCTTCATGTCATCTGGATTATCTTAGTCTTCCTATAACCTGGTTTCAAGTTCTCAACGGTTCCAAACTTTGAAGCAATACTTTTATTGCAGTTTCTCATAATTCATAAAAAAGAGTAGGATAATTAGATATAGTGCTTTAGCTATGTTGGCAGAGGAAGGAGAAGTATGGTTTTCTCATTTCTGAAGTTACTTAATTTTCTTTGGTTGAATTAATTGTAGGAATATCACAACGTTGGCCCAAGATCACACGGTCTATGCAATTGATCTTCTTGGATTTGGTTTATCTGAAAAGCCAGCAGGATTTATGTATACTATGGAAGTTTGGGCAGGGGTATATATTGTAGTTAAGCTTGATGCTTTAAATGCTATGTTAATCTACTGTTAAGTATTCAGTCATTGCAGATCACTCCACTTGGCTCATTTTCAACAGTTGATCTTGGATTTCCTGAATGAAGTTGTTCAAGAGCCAGCTGTTCTTGTAGGCAATTCTGTCGGAAGTCTTGCCTGTGTAATTAGTACCTCAGGTTGGTTTTCTGTACCTTTTCATGGAATGAAAATTACAAAATCTATAATGTTTGCAAGGAGAAAAGAGTAGAGATTGCCTTGCTGATTGCTTATCCATTTTCATTATTTTCTTCTGTCGTATTTGACCAGAATCATGTCAAAGATCTAAACCTCTTGTCAAGGGACTTGTCTTGTTAAATTGTTCTGGTGGCATGAATAACAAAGCAATTGTCGATGATTGGAGAATCAAACTGCTCTTACCTCTACTTTGGTTGGTCGACTTTCTCCTGATGCAAAAAGCTATAGCATCAGCTATCTTTGAACGTGCGAAACAAAGGTTCAATTTTCTGGATCAAATTTCTAGAATCTGAAAGCCTATTTAGCTGATACAGTGATATACCGATTTCCTTTCCTTGCAGAGAGAACTTGCGCAATGTCTTAATGTCTGTCTACGGTAATAAAGAATCTGTTGATGACACATTGGTTGAGGTATGATTATTCTATCTCTTACTAGAACCCCTATTTGTGTGTGTACGAGGAGTTGTAACAGGCATGAATATGACGCAGACATGTTTTAATTCGACCTTTTACCGTAAAACGCAAAACTTTATCGTCCTTTGTGTATGTGAGAGTGCTCCATTTTCTATTTGGGGTGTCCAGATGAGATTGCCGCCTTTCTATATTTGGGAATTTTTTTTCTATCTCTCCTCTCACCTAAGTTGGCCCAACCACTTGGTATTGTTTTCTATGAAGCAAGAGGAGAATGTCCAATTGGACATGGAGTACCAATTAAGCTAATTAGCTCTAACTCTCAGAGGGTTTATTTACCTACCCATTTTTCTTACGCCATAAGAATTGTTCTCACTTTTAATAGAAAAGTTATTACTCCCCCCACGCTAATCATTTTGTCCTATTTTCAAGCAAAATCAAACATACTTTGTTGTGCATCTCAGAATTTCTCTACTCTTTGAGTCTTTATTATACGATCATGTACAAGCTCTGTTTTTCTTGGGGTGGGGGGATGGGTCAGTATGCTGTTTAACGCCTTGAAGCCTGAAGGTCTCTCCAATAACAAACTGACCATTAAATTTCTTTTTGTATCGGATATAGACATTCCTAGCTTTTAAGGCTACATATAAGAAATTAAAAAGGAAATATTTAGCATCACTTTTGAAATTGTACTTATATGAATCCAGATTTTAAGACAAGTGGGTCAATAATAGTTTAATAACAAACCAATATTATATTTAAGACATGTTCAGAGTTTCTAATAGTTAACAATAGTGGTCCAATGTGAACAAACATAATGAACTGGAGGGAGTAAGTCAAGTATTTTAAGCTTAGAGTTTTCAACATTGTAGCTCAACAATCACTGTTGTGAACAAATATAAACTTTTGTAGTATATTGTTGAGAGGTAAAGTGTGTATGTACCATTACAAGCTAATAGGAAATTAGGAAAACATGGTGGAAATGGCAATGATGTTGATTTTCACTCTCTGTCCCACTCAATCTGCCCCATTTTCTATTCTAGTACATCCTAATGAATTTGCCTCATTTTATTTTTAGATATGACCCCACCACTTTATCTCTCTATATGCTCTCTCTTTTTCTTAAATACCCCACTACTTTAACCCACTAATCCCAATGTCTTAGTTTTCGTGCCAAACGCAAATGGGCTACTTGATTGGAACATTGGAGTATCTTGCAATGAAATCCCATTTTAATGGCTAAGGAAATGTTTTCTTGACTTGAGTTCTAATAATCATGGTAATAGAAATTTCGTAGTACACCCAAGTGCCCACCATAGTATATGTTTCTACTTTTTCATCGAATGAGTACGAGTAACCAGTTCTGTATCATGGGAGAAATGCAGATCATTAAGGAACCTGCCGATGATGAAGGTGCACTGGATGCTTTTGTTTCAATCATAACCGGACCTCCAGGACCAAGTCCAGTCAAGTTGATGCCCAAAATTTTAGTACCTACTCTGGTTTTGTGGGGTGATCAAGATCCATTTACTCCACTTGATGGTCCTGTCGGTAAATACTTCATGGCGTTGCCTTCAAGCAACCCAAATGTGACTCTTTTCGTCCTCAATGGTGTCGGGCACTGTCCTCATGATGATAGACCTGCTCCCGTCCATGAAAAGTTGCTTCCCTGGTTGGCTGATCTTCCTGCTGCTTAAGACTTTATACATAGTTTTTTGTATTATTTCGTTTCAAAGAATTACATTATTGTTATACTATGTATAGCAAGTTTCTCTTCTCAATGAAGGCAATCAAAGAAATAAGGGTAGCAAAGGTAAAACCAGGCAAAAGTCTTGTATAGAATTATGCGATTAATACAATTATTTGCAACAAATTCCATCTTTTCTGCAACAAATTCCATCTTTTCTGGGATATTATCCGATAATTATCATTGGTTTTTTGAGAACAATGTCATTTATTCGCGAACTAGTGATCGCTTACGATAACAAGTGCACGGCCTTGTAAACAATGTGATAAAACAATTATTCAACGGGTCTGAATACCTGCAAACCGAAACAAGTATGATACTTGCCTCTTATAGATTGGATCCAAAGTAGATATAGGAGAATTTTCTTGAGAACGAGCCCAGAAATAGGAGAAAAGGAGAGTCGAAAAACTACAAGCAGATTACAGAAAAAATCCAAAATTTTATATCGTGTTAGTAAAACATAATCCCCTTTTGCATCTCGCAAAAGACACTCGAGTCATCCTCATGAGAGTTTGCTGAAAAGCATTCTTCCGTGAACGGAATGTGGATTTATGAAATCATGACGATACATGTTCTATAATGTACAACCAATTACCACCCTCTGATACCAGAAACATACGTTACTCATACCTATCGACCTTATTTACAGCCTAAACCTATCTTGTCTTGTCCTACACTATAAACGGACACCTTGATGTCTGGGTCTCTCCAGCGGAAGAGTTTCCATTTGTATCCGGAAATCATTATTTAGATCAGTTTCTTCACTGTCCACCTTAGCATCCGCCTTCTTAATTTCATCTAAGGCTCTTTTTGCATATATAGTGAAGGCGACTGTTGTGACTATAGCAATAATGAACGAGATTATATTGTACACGATCTCCACCCACGTTAGATGATGATTCCCGTATTTCACGTCAGCAAATGTCCTTAACAATCGGCCACTGCAATAGTTGACGATTTGTGAATCAAAAACCGCTAAGACGGAATAGGAACCAAAAAGATCGATCAAATGGAACAATCTAAGCATTTTCTTTTCTCATATAGTAAGAACTTGTCGCAAATAAACATTTTTTTCAAATCCGTGCATTAATATACCAATAAACTAAAAATCTTTAACGGAAGATTTTATTTCAATTGAATCCATAGACTGAGTGAACGCACCTGTAAATGTATATAAAAGCTTCGGGTACCATTCCAGCTACGGACCCCCATAGATACGGCCAAAATCTCATACTTGTGACCACAATTGCGTAGTTAAAAATAGTATATGGGAATGGAGAAACCCTAAAGATAGCTACAACGCGAAACTGATGAAACCAACTTCCTTCAGCAGCCAGTCTGAGCATGGCAGCTTTTTCAGGCCATCTTTTCAGCCATTGCTAGTAACAAAAGGTAGAAGATGAATAAACAAGTATAAGAACCAACGATAAATCGAAATGATTAGTTGCCAGGATCTTACATGTATTCTATCACGGAACAACAATCCAATTAAATACGGAAGAACCATCCCAATAGTTGTTCCGGCCATGATTATCACAAAACCTAGCCCATAACCAAAGATCATGCCTGCAAGCCACATGGAGGGTCCGGAGGGGATCAAAACTACAGGGAAGAATGCCAGAGAAGCAACGAGCACCAATGCAAGAACGGGACGGCCAAAAGCAGTGGCTTCCCATTGCATCATTGGAAGAAGAACCTGCACAAAGATGAATGACAAAATATGAAGCTAATATGTCCTGCCCATATTACAAGACACAGTACACCAAGTCCACAAGCACAATATTCTTAGACAATGCATGAAGATTTAAGGGCTCTTTGGTTCATATCAACAAAACAACCTGTCTTGTATGAGACTATCTCACCGTGAGACGAGTCCATACAAAAGACCCATTAGTAAAAACATAAAAAAACAATGAAAACTGAATTTCCACTTGTACAGAATGCGGTTTTCTTTTTTAAAAATAGTTTCGGTTGACCCAATTGAAGTCTTCTTACGGTGAGACGGCCTCAATAGAGAATTAGTGTCAACAGAAAGGAAGGGAATCACGAAAGGACTCTTTCGTTCATGTACACCACAAGCCATAATAAAAGCTCATCTAGACAATGCATGAAGAATTGAGGGCTCTTTGGTTCATATCAACAGAAAGAACGGGAATCAAGAAAGGGCTCTTTTGTTCATGTACACCACAAGCCATAATAAAAGCTCTATCTAGTTTACACAAAATACCAAGCTTAATTATTAAGCCGCCAGTAGGGTGCAACTAAATCCTTATAATATTGCAAAGCCTTAGTCAACATATTTTTACTAGAGTGACCCAAATTTACACGCTATGCCAACAATGCCAAAGCCTTGATCCCAACCGTATAAATCGGCAACATCAACATGAACCAAAATGTGAGATATCTGAAACTAGGAAAAATTAATTCTAATTGTCACCTATGTACATACTTCTTCTTCATTCATTCCTAAGTAATGCCATATAGGTGGTAAGTGTTAGCAATGAAGAGAAAATGCTGCAATTTATGTGTTCTCACACGCACCCCATCCCTCGAATTTTCAAAGAGAAAGAAGCCCTTAGGGTTATTTACTCATTCCTTGTTATTTCGTGCCTCAAGTCAAAAATGTTGAACTAAATGTGCAATAAAAGAATATTTAAACTAAATTTGGCATACCTTCTCAAAAAGAAATGGAATTCCCCATTTTAATAATAGTAGAATGAATGCTACACAAATACTGCACAATATCAAAGCTTTGATCCACCAGATGGAGGATTTGGACCTGACTTCAGTCTGAGAATGTAAGGCCACAGCTTCAGGCCTCTTAGATGGATCAGATGTCACGAGGGTTGCATATTCGCTGTCTTCTGTCGTAACAGGTCTGACATCCGTCTCATGCTTAACTAGCTCGACAAAGCTGGGCATATCCCTGAAATCTCAAGTTTTACCAAATTCCATCGATGATGATCATGTAAGGATAATAGAAATTATGACAATGCAATCAATAAATAAAGAAAACGAGCAAGAAAGAAGGCATCGGTAGACAAAGCAGCTCAAAGATGAATAATATCATTAAAAACTCCAGAATAACTGGGTAGGACATCATGCTCGAACAGAATCAGAAATTAAGGGCTCCTATTTTGTATTTCTAGAGCTATTATTCAATCAGACCCATAAGTCAAAGCAGCAAGAAAATGGGTAGGGGGGAATTGAAAGCCCAATGTTAGAAAATAAGAAAAGAAAAAACGAAAAAAGAAAAGAAAATGTGAAGAACTTGACAAAATGTATCATCAATTGGAAACATTGGCACCTCTAAAAGGAACAATTCCAGCAGTGAAACACCTCGATAAGCCCGATGTCAAGTTCATGAGCCACTTTTGGGTAAAACCTTTGGGACGTTTGACAGCATATCCAATCTTCACTAATCTATGCCATCCCAGACCAATATGGTGTAAATGAGCCTAAGTAGACTCGGTCGAGACTTGATAGTAATGCAAAACTCTGAAAACAATTTCTTTCCTAATCTTGATCTCTGCCAGTAACCCAGTGTGATTCCCACTAATGATACATTAATTATTGATTCCATAACCATTTTAATGTTGAAACCAGAAATCAATCACAAATCAAGACCCACAAGGCTCCAAGTCCACCATCCATCCATTTATATTGAACTTCTTTGAATCCTTAAAAGATACTAAATATAGCATTTTATTTCTAAATTAATTGTTATTCACATTCTACAAAGTACAGACCACCATATTCATCCGCATCTAACTTTTCATACAAGAGATCTAAACATTGTTCTTTTGTGGGACTCTTGAATTGTATTTACAGGTTGACAAGTACTTGTAAAAAAATAATTTTAATTTTAGTTTATGCAAGAGTGAATCCTAGGTTGCTTAACTTTTAGGTTTGTGACTCATCTAACCAATACTCAAAGTTGCAACAATTCTTCAGGTACTTCCATGAGCATAGTATTACACAACAAGTTTCATAGAAAAACTAAAAAATTGCAAAGTTGTAGCGGTCAAGTCCACGCTAAGGAAGCTCTCTGATCACACACCTGCTTCTAAGCACTCGACTTATGCAAAAACTCTTAGAAATTTACATGAGATATCACGCTGACCTTGACAAAATTTCACAAAATAGACCCTTTAGATTTCCAATCTTAAGATTAGCATTAAATGGAGGGTTTGTTAGACTATTTGGGATGGAGTTTAATTCATCATTATACTGTTTGGTTACACATTTCACAAATATAGTTATGTATCAAAATTCTATGTCACCCAACTGCCTAAAATATCCTACTTCAAGCTAGTTACTTGGACACAGATACTGATGTAGGATACTGATACGTCTCCAAGTGTTGGATAAGTCTAAATATTCAATTTTACGCCTAAAATGAAGTGTCTTAAGTGTCATACCAATGTCCGAGCATCAAAGATCAGACACAGGTACGTGAAGCAAGATGAAAAGTCTGAGTAACATAGCTTACAAGGTTTTCAAAACAGACTCGACAACCTGACATTTACCTTACCCAGCCTTGTAACCGAACTTAAATCTTACTCGACTTCAAAATGAATTTAAAATTATGTAAAAACCAATGTCGACATAAGACCCGATTGTGAACTAATCCGAAATCAACCCGATGATCCGAATGGACACCTCTATTATCTTTATTTTGTGTTTAGAAACTAAACTCGATAGCTACCTAAAAGGGAGAACAGGTTGAGGATTTCTTGTGGATATGTTCCTTAAAACAAGACAATTTTCTTACCATTACATAAACCCATCCAGTGAACTTCACTTTTAAATTGAGGCTGTTCAAAGTACCCTTTACCATAAACTATTTTACAAAAATTTAACTAAAACCCTAATTTTCACCCGATCAAAAGGATCAAGTACCCCTCCCCTTGCTTTAAGGGATTCTCCGTCCTTACCCCCAAATAAAAAGGCCCAACCGCCCAAATATTGAAAACCCTCAACATCCATTATTTCACCTAGGCAAGCTGCTTAAACAATTAGGTATCATCTATTACCACAATCAAGTCAGAATCCAAACAACTAATGACGTCATTAATCAAGCTCCATAAATTCTTCAATGTTTAAATGATCAAAATTAATGGCATAATCTTTTAATCCAACAAGAACCCAACATCATAAATGATCCAACCCACAAAAAATAAACAAAATAAACGCCAAACAACCCAAAACCCAATTCATCTTAATACTTATCAACGATCCAAGCATATAAATAACAACAACTGGGGTTTAGATTTTGTTTCCCCATTTAAATAATACACAAGTAGAAGTGTAGAACCCATGTAGTAATTATAATTATTAATTAATTAATTAATGTGAAACATGCTATAAATAGAAAGAATGAAGAAAGGAATAATCTACCAAAAATACCCACAAAAGAAATGATAATCCCCAAGAACTGCGGCGAACAATAGGATTCAGAGAGCTGAATGATTCTTGGGAAAATGGGTTAGTGCTCCTCCACGATGCTTAGAGAAAGAGAATGGAAGATTGTTGTTTGAAGTTTGAATTTACAGAAAAAAAAAAAAAAGGGAAAGTGAAAAAGGGGGTTTTGGTTGGACAATCAAAAATTTAAGGAAGAAGCAAAATTGTTGGCTTGGGTGTGCCTACCGTACTTGACTTACTGTTTTCATGCTTGTGGAGCGCAACGAATGTTCTTCCACGTCAACAAGCTTTTTTTTTTAAAAAAAAAATATTCAATTTGAAATTTCAAAGTCATAATGGAATCTTCTAAACTAAAACACATATATTTGAGAAGGTTTCACACGAGATTATATTTATTGGTTTAGTCCAATGTATAAATATATATTTGTAGTTTTAAAATATTTATTGTATGAGCTTGCTTTATTGCTAGTCGGTCTCATATAAGACTTATTGAAATAAAATATTCAGCTTTGTTTATACTTTTTTTGTCTATGATAAATTGCAAAGGTGTGATTTGCACAAAGAATAGAATAATTGTGTTGATATTATTACAGAGAGTTGAAATATCTAGAGGATAATAAAAAAAAGCGGTAAAACTTTACCATAAAAAGAAATTATAGCAAGGTAAAAAGGACGAATTAAAAAACAACTATAACATAAGCACACAGCGAGTATAATAGAATCAAATGCCTAGCATTTTTTGTTTAAGTGGAAGATGAGAAGAAAATTGGACTTGTGTGGACTTAATACACACTAAAATAGTATGCACTACACTTTAAACTCATACACTAAGTCTATATTAGATTTATCTTATATTAAAAAGTTACTGTTGTGTAAAATTTTTTAACGCAAAAGTAATGAGATACATATAATAAAGTTAGAGAAAAACATAAAAATAAATAAATATTATCAAAATATTAAAATAAATTTGGTAGAAAATATGAAAACCAAAAGCACTAAACCCATTTTCCCTTCACTTCCCAAGATTTCTTTAAAACTTTGTTTTTGTTTAAAGCTTTGCTCTTCTGGTCATTAGTTTCAAAATCTCATCTTTGTATAGAGTCTATAGACTACAAATTGAACAAAATGGCTAAAAAATTGCTTCTTTCATTGGACAGTGTCTGATTTTTATCCCATGATCAGCTTACAATTAGTATTTCAGTTCTCAAAAGAATACATAAACGAATATTATCATACATATGCACGGAAGTATAACAACTATTAACAACCCCAAAAAACGAACTACCCGGAAACCTAAGTTACACAACTCACTCACAACTTCGAGCAAATTAAAATACGAATTCTTCTCTCCACCACGAGGATCAGCATTTGCATTTGCGTTTACATTTGAAACATTTCCTTACTACGGCGTGCTCATTCTAGTACCCTAACCGGATCCATGGATCCTACAACGAAACCATACAACACGATGCCGTCTGAGGTGTAACATGTCTGTAATGATGCCCGTGCACTCATTAAGGGTTCCAAGGTGCGGGTGGAGGAGGAGGGTTTGGGAACAAGGGAGGCACTGCGGAGAACATGGTGTTCTTATCGATTCCAGCACCCTTGTCGCCAGAAAGGGCAACAAGGGCAGCAACTAAACCTGCATTGCCTGCGAGCGTGGGCTCTGTGTAATTGTAGTTAGTACGAACATCACGGAACCCATCATGTCTGTCGGGACCAGCAACCATGGCTCCCACTATCGTGTTTGGGTTCGCTTTCTTAGTGTCCCTCCATTTCCAACCTCCTTTGCAACTGTACTTGATTTTGTTCTTTGGTATAGATGCGCCTCTATGATGTACGCGTTTTGGATAGTGGCTACCGAACCCAACCAGATAACTCATCTTTCGAGGATTTTTGCCTAGAATGTAATCAATCTGCAAAAACATTATTGGTTTTAATAGTAGCTCCATATTTATGAGACACAACAGAACGGAAAGGAACGAGAGAGTACCTGTGTGCGGGCAAATTGACGCAACACATCTGTTGAGTAGAAATTAGGACCACATGTCCAGCCGGGTGTATCAGAAGCCTCGAGATAATCACTGTAAAGGGTGGCTAAAAATGCAGCATTTACTACATATTGAAGAGGTTGAGGCCTTCCATGGTTCAATTGGATCAAACCTCCTAAAAAATGTGCAAACGAACATTGAACTTGAGTTTTAAAATGAGAAACTAAATGCCGGGACCAATCAAATTTTCAAAAGATAAAGAAGCCGACATACCTTTAGTTCTGTTAAAGCTATTGAAATACGGCAAGTAGGAACACATAATTATGCCAGTCTGGTTGTGAAACGCTGATAGAATCTCTTCATAAGGATAACCAGGGCTCAAGAACAATCTTAAACGACTAAGAAGCACCTGAAAAGATTGAAGGGAAATTAATACTTGTTCTTCTAAAGATACATTGCATGTTTTTAAGATCAAACAAAGGCATACTCCTCCACAATCAACCGACTACTGGCTCTATGTTCCTAGCAGGCATGGAATCTATATGAGGCTACGACTGCATCACTCTATAAAGTAACTTGTTGGGATGGTTTATCCCACATAGACAAATTGAAGATAGTGTGCACACTTCATAAATTATCGGAGTCCTTTCCATTGCCATGTGGTTTTGGGATGGTATATACTTCTTAAGCTTATGAAGTGTGTGCACCTCGTGTTTTGCTGGCAATCACAATACGTCTAGCTCAACTTAACATAATCAAAACCGGCATCGTAGGATAGTGATATTCTAGATTTGATAGAATCATTAGCCAAACGCAAGGCAGTAATGATAACAAGCGGACAAGTCCAGTGCAAATAGAAAAGTCAGGGAGCAATACTTGGGAAACAACTTCAACAAAAAACAAACATCACGAAAATCAGGATGTTTATGTTTTTGAAAAAGAATGCAACAAACATTCCAATAACGAATATTAATATACTCAGTGTGAAAGTAGATAGTAATGGTGCCGAAGGTGATAAGTTTTTGGTTGCGGGCAGATTGTACTATAGTATGTTTTGAGTCACTCAAATCGAAGAGGCAAAGTAATACAATTAAATTATCGTCTTGGTTCAATAATGCAGGTCCGCATCTTGCACTCACAAAATGGGGATCTAAATGACGGTTCAAAGGTATCACTAGAAGACTCTCATCTCATCTAAGTATGATAATGCGGGATTGGCATAATGCAGTAACAAGGGCTCTAATAAATTCATATTTTCAATATACAGCTCCAAATCGCAGCCAATATATTTACGGAAATATGCCATATTTAGTAACTTACTTGAGCTCCAGTAAGCTTGTTATCCCAACTTAGAACACCATAATCAGGGCCTCCCCAGAATGCACCAGCGTGCTTGGCCATTTTAGGATGAGTTGCAATGGTAAGATAGGAATTATTCCCAGTAGCATAATACAGCCATGCTCCACCCCAAACAAATTCATCCCAATACATGGTAGAATTATAGAAAATAGCTGCCTCATTGCCATCACTGTATCTTCCTCTTTGATCTCTAGCAAACTTGTAAAGTGTTCTAGCACCATGCACTAGCTTCTGGGAATAAACCTTATTATCCTTGAAAACTATTGACGCTGAAGCCAAAGCAGCAGCCATTTCGGCAGCAAGATCAGAGCAACTGGAACATTCCGATACTGGTCGGGGGTAATCAATGTCCTCGGGACGCATCCAGCAGTAATGGTCATTAGGAGTTGTGCTCCCACCAGAAGTATCACCAACCCCAACCTGTCACAATACAGTTATGCGCAACTAACTATTAATTCAAGATTCTTCAGAATCAGGAAATATAAGAAAATCAAATGTGAAGGCACAAAAATATCGCAAAAATCGACATAATCCTACCTGTGCCACTAGCCTACTAATTTCATCAGCTGACGAATTAAAGGTCTTGAGAAAGTAATCAGAACCCCACTTAATAATTTCCTTAACATGATTAAGCTCTCCTGCAGCCTCATACTTAGCACTATATTCAATCACACTCCAACTCAACATAGTCATAGCAAAAGAAGCAGGGAAATTGAACTTAATGGCATCCCCAGCATCATAGAAACCACCCCTTAGGTCCTTGAATGTGGATCCCGAATCCGACTTCCCATCATTCATACATGAATTACCCCTCCATGAAACATTGTTGTGCTTCGGTAGCTTCCCCGCTGTAGAGCAAATCACAGAAAGTTTTCAATGCAAATTACAAAAGATTTGATATTTGGATCTTTTAACAATCACTGTGTTGAAGGCTCTTTCTTTTTTATTCATAAGTAATCATCAGATTTCCTCATGATCTAATCCAGTTTCACGTGATTCGCTAATTTCATTGCAAATACCGAACCGAAAAAAATAAATTATGGTCAGTTTTAGGCTAATTTTAGGCATTTTGAGCAAATCACAAATTTGAAAAGCAAATCAACTAGCGATTTATGTTACACTCATCTAAAAAGATCAAATTTACAATATCAATTTTCTCCTAATCAATCCACCTAAAACTTCAGTTACACTAATTACTACTCCTATTAGTTACAACTGCCTCAATTAATTCAATCTTCTCACTTAATCATAAAAAACATCAAACAATTCTTGTTTCAAATCATTAAAAAACCCTTTAAGCAATCAACAAAGTTCTACAAACCCATCAAAGAGCTAAACCCACCTAACAAAATCAATCACCCATAAATGAATTCTATAATCAATTATAATAAAACTTTGAGCAATCAACAAAACTCCACAAAACCATCAAATAGCAAAAACCATCCAACAAAATCAATCATTACTCATCAATTAATTCAGTAATCAATCAACAAAACTCTAAGCTGGAGCTAAAACCACCTAACAAAATCAATAACCCATCGATCAAAAACAAAAGGAGATCTGAAAAAGAGGACGATTACATACATCGTTGAGCATTGAAGAACATTAGAGCTTTATGAAGAGCCTGAGTATAATTATCGGGAGGAGGAGCCGCTTTATGATGTCGAGGAGCAAGCTTAACAATCAATGTAATAAACCCAACAAGTAAACCAATAGCTAAGATCGATCCAACCGTCCAAACAAAGATCTTACGACTAACTATAATACAACCAAGATCAACATACTTTTTCTTCTTCTTCTGCTCAGCAGGACCCAATAACCAACTTTGTTGAGTTTCATCAAGCTGACGTGAAGATAAAGCAGCTCTATCATACTCTTGTAGATTCCTGCTTCGATCATCATCAGTAGCAGAATCTGCTGCTATTTCTAAAGGTCCTCCCCAGGGATCTCTCCCATACATGGACATTTTAGATGGGTTTTCTCTCTTCTCTGTGATGAAGAATGGAAATGGAGGAGAGAGAAGCAGGAGATAGATATGGAGTGGGCAGTGAGAGTTGGTGTGTGACAGTTGGAGGAGTTTTAAGGAGTGTCGGTAGTGAGAAAAGAGGGGAGTACTGGTGCGGTGAACTGTTGAAGAAGCTTTTCGGTTTGGGGTTGATATGAAGAAAAATTAACTATTTGAAAAAACTACCAAAAATAATCTAATATTTTCATAATTTTTTTATAATAATTTCACATATTGATTAATTATAAATAATCTCAACTTTATGAGGTATTTGTCTAGAATAAATTCGGGCAATCGAATGACCTACTGTAGCAATTTTTATTTTTTTTCAAAAAAGATAAATCAAAATAAATATCGAAAAAAATATTAAAATTTTTTTAGAATTTTTTATTTAAACTTTAAAAATTTTTCTATAACTTTATTTTAATTTTTAGTTTATTTTTGGTAAATTACCTACTATAGTAGGTCATCCGGATACTTAAGCTTGCTCTCGGTAAATACCCCATAAAGTTGAGATTATTCATAATTAATCAATAGTTGAGAATATTGTAGGAAAATTATGAAAAAGTTGGATTATTCTAGATAATTTTTTCTTAAAATTTTATGTAGAAAGTTAACAATAAATTTTAATATACTGAAAATAAAATTTAATTATTACTTATTTTTAGAAAATTAATCTTATTTTTGTGACTTATACGATTGCTGAAAATAAATATAGTTATTATTTATTTTTAATAGTTTGATTTATTAATAAAGTTTGAAAATGGTTTTAAACAATAAGACCATTTATTTATATTAATTTACTATATATGTCTAATATACAAGTTTATTTAAAATTAATGTGGATCAAATAAAGGTTACTTGTTATGTTCCTCTTATTTTGCGCTTATGTAAAATAATTTAGTGAAAAGAGATACTGGGTTGAAGAATGATACAAAATATAAGTAGAGGATAAATACGAGTGATTAAAATGGAAAAAGAGTATAAGTTTGTGAATGACACTAATAAATAAGAGTGGGACCATTGCTAAAAAATAGAAGTAGTACTTAATTAGTAGGACAAATTAATGAGAGATAATTTCCTAATTTAACAAAGGGAGAGAATAAAGAGCAATTTTTGCCTTATTATAGTAGTATTATTTTTCATCTAAGCAACATTATTTGCAAGGCAAGGTCTTGGATGGGTGAAAAAATGCAAGTTAATATTCTCATCAAGAGCAGGTTGTGATCGAAGAGAGCCCTTCAACTCGAATATTGTCTGGTATATAAGGTCCATACAAAGAAAAAACCTAGAAAAAAAGACGAAAAACATAATGTAGAATATAGAACGTACGAACTCAGTACCATCTAGGAAGACAAAACTAACCAAGCTACAAGCAGACAAAAACGACTAAGATACAACACTAAAAAAACTAATGAGACTCACGTACGCAATTCTAGCGTCTCTAACTATTCATATTCCAAGTCAAGTCCTTTGCGAGGTGTAACTACCCCAAGTCCTTTCCAATTTGTTCTTCTCATGTTTTCTTAGGTCATTCTTGACCTCTTATTCTATCGATTGGGATGTTTTCCACTCTTCTTACTGGTGCATTACTAGCTTTTTATTGTAAATGGCCAAACCACCTCAATATACCTTTACGTGACTTTACAGAAGAAAGTGATAAAGACACTAAATTATATAGATTAGAAAAATGGAACTAAAAGAGAAAATGTATATAGATAAAAACTAAAGAAATAGTGGGACATTATGTAAAATAGAATATTTTAACATAATATGAACGAGACAAAATAAAAATATTGACAAATTTACATGGACATGGAAAATACTCGGTAAAAGGCGATTGGTTGGAGTCTCGAGGATGTGGGTTGATTTGATAAGTCAAAAGTATTACTGATTTGCTAACGTTAAGTCAGCAATCAGGGAGATGTTTTATAAAAATTAATTGTTAGCCGTTGATCGTTTATTAAAAAAAAGTTGAAAAGAAAAAAAAATTTACTTATACACACAACTAAAAGTTTAAATGATAAAAGCATGGTAATTACTCAAAGGAGTGTAAGAGTAGGTTATTAAATCGCAGAGAACCAAACACGAAAAGTCGAAAACTTGGTTGTGAATTTACGTCAAACAATAGTATGCAGATGCTGAGATTTTTTATTGTGTCGGATTTCCAATATTTTCAATTTTAATATGTGCAATTTGCAATTTTTTTTTTTATTTTTGTGAGGATTTATATTTAAATTTTTTTTATCCAAACTAATTTATCTTTATTTATTTACCGGAATATTTTTCGTTATGGTCGCCTTGTTGAATTAGACTCTTGAGCGAAAGATGAAAATGACCATATAAACTTAAGGCGTAATAAATAATACTCCTTCTAATTTAGAGTAATTGTCTCTTTTGATTAGCTGACATTTTTTATCAGTTACACTTAATTTGTATTTTATTCTTAGTTTGGATGTCAAAATAATCAAATGATATTTTATTTGATTCGTTTTAACGTTAATTTTAATAATATTAATTTTTTATTTAAAGATATTTAAGATTGATTTTTTTTATGATATTTAAGATTGAATTAATGCATTGGATTGAGCGTAAAAACTAAATGAAACAATTAGTAGAGGGAGTATAATATTTCTTTTGTTTTTATTGTAGATAATCATTAATAAAAAAATCATATTATTTAGAAAAATATAAATCATATTTAATTTAATTCAAGTTAACATCAATCTCGAATATAAAAATAATTTTTTAAACCCTAATAAATTTAAAGATATGAAAATAGCCCACATTACATTTGCTACTCCATAGCTATGTTCTCTTACTAATAAAATATTTTTATTTTCTTTTTTTCTTTGGTAGCAAATAATTGTTATGAAGTTGCTAAAATGAAAAAAAATGGAAAATGGAATAGAAAATATAAAAAAAGGAAAAGAAGGTGGATGACACTTGATAGACACCGACGAGTGCACTAACTGATAAAAGACAGTGTCGGATCTAATTATACAAATCAACACTAGATCAACCTTATCTGAGTTTTTTATTTTTATTTTTATTTTAAAAAATAATTAATCATACTTAGGGCCACCTTATTATTGTCTTTCTATATTTAGTTATTTTTAAATTTAAAATAAAAAATAGATAACCAATAAAATTGATTTTCACTTTTTAATTATGACATTTAAAAATTATATTATTTCTAATAAATTTAACTAATTATATATATATATATATATATATATATATATATATATATGGCTTTAAAAATAAAAAACTAAAAATAAAAAGATAACCATAATATGTTGGAATGAGTTATCCCACATCGATAAATTAAAAATGGTGTGCACGTTTTATAAGCTATTAGAGACCTCCTTCCCAACATAATATTACTGAACCAACCCTTGAATCACACAAGGTGTGCTTTGTCGTGCATTACAAACATCAACATTTCCCTTGTTTACACTTGATCCTCAACCCTCGTCCCAAATTCGATTTATTAATTAAAAAAATAAGCTAATTATATAAGTCTGTTTTGTCGTAAAACGATCTCATTCAAGACGAGCAGTATGTTTTTTGAAATGTAATATATTTAAAGGTCTAAATATGTCCATCAAAATTTAAAATAACTTTATATTTATACATAATTTTATGTTTTTTTTTTATTTTAATAAAAGACTATTAAAGTTCATTTACCTGCTACACTCATCCACTAAAAAAAGGCGGATAATAACAAAAACAATAAGTCCATTACGACAAATTTTACAATTTTAGACACGTATATGTTATGTTAATAATATCGAATACAAAATAAAGATATGTCATAGAACGAAAAATGCTTATTAAACCAACATTATTTTGTACGATTACCACATTATTTTATTTTATTATTTGATTAAAATTATACATCTAAAATATACTATATCAATTATCTCCTTTACATAATATACATATGTTTTTTACATTTTTTAAATAAATAATATCAAAGCCCAATCTCTAATACAACAAAACAAAGTATATAAACAAAGTATATTTGATCTAAAGATCAAAGCTGTGGCTATTGAAGTGGAAAATTGGATGGTTAGGCTTTCTATTAAGGCTGTGTGATCTTATTTCCTTAGCAACACTTGAAGTAAGAGTTTCAGGGCCACATACTAACACACCCACATCAACTGCTCCCCAATTGTCTGACACTGATGCAAATATTTCTGTAATGATGAAAGCCGTAAACAATCAGTATAAAGATACGACGCAAAAATACACGATAACTTTTTAGGCCCTATTTTTAATTTTGAATTTTGAGTTGAATTGTTCAAAAAACAAGTAATTAAAAATTTAAAACTAGATCAAACATAATGTAAAACATTTAGGCCACTTAATTTAGTGGGCATGTGTGCTCGCCGATCAGATACCTTTTACATGCTCAGAATTAGAGTTTTACAGTTCAGTAAATCGAGGAGGTTTCAGGTATGATATGTCGGATAGGGTTGATTTCGGGTTTCTGTCTAAGTAATTTCTTAACTATTTTATTTGTTTTATACATGCAGTTTTTCTCGAGTCGAGTTGAATCACAATCGATTTCGCGTAATTGGGACAATTACACCTTCCACAATCACAATCGATTTCGCTTAATTTGGACAATTACACCTTCCACATGCTTCTAACTAGAGATATACATTCAGAAATTCAAGGGGGTTTCGAGTGTGATATCTCGGGTAGCGTTGATTTTGGCTTTGTGTGTAAGTAATTTCTTGACTATTTGATTTGATTTACACATGCGGTTTATCTCGGGTCTAGTCAAGTCCTAGTCAATTTCGATTAATCGAGACAATTTGGGACAACTCTATAGAATTCACGATATTAGGAACTAATGAAATGTACCTTCGAAATTGGGTCGACATCCATAACGAAGAGTGCTTGAATTCACAAGATACTGTTGGCTAGAATTCTTGTGCTCGACCACCACATTATTGAGCGACTTGTTAGTTTTCTTAGAGTCATAGTCATGACTTTCGGACGCCAACATTCTCCGCTCCCATCGATGCCAAAGGGCCACGGTTAGCCCCCCGAAAATCGCAACACCTGCTAACATGCACACTACCACAAGAAAGCCTTTGTACCACCAAGTAACTATACCCTTCGGATTTATGTAAAGGAGATCTACCAAAGCTAGCAAGATTAAGAACCCGATTGAAGAAGCAACGATGTACAGACCAGACCATATGGTATCGCCTGTACCAACCAAAACCGAGATGGCAGATCGTTTTGAGATGGGATATGTGCACGTGTTCATCGTTCCAAACGCATTCCCTTCTTCCTGTTAAGAAAACAAAAAAGTTCCATTCAAATGATTTGAGACGAAGTAAAGCAAGATAATGAAGGGAGTCGCAATAGAAGGGTGACCGACCAATTTAGGTTCCGTTTCTCGAGTGACATAAATTTGGATGTCTAGGTTTAAGGCATCGTAGAAAATGGGATCGATGGAGTCGGTATTTATCATCGAAAGAAGTGTAAGTTCATCCGACTTTTTTATGGCCCAAACAATCATGATGTTCTTCGGTGTGCAAGGTTTTCCCTCTTTGAGACGGTGAATAACATCGCTTAGGATAGCGAGAAAAGGAGAAATACCGATTCCACCAGCTACTAAAACCAAGTACTTGTACCTATATAGAACGAACAAGAACAAATAGCACCAATCGGGGATTAGATGTATAATTAATGCGTGAATAGATTAAATGATAATAAGCATAAAATACAGCATAGCGCTTACGTTAAGTGATATGGTGATTCATGTCCGTAAGGCCCCTCTACAGAAGCAGTCAGCACGGACTTTAGCTGATCTTCAAGAAGCTTCTGAGGCTCGTTTTCTTTGTTTGAAATTTTCCCTTTAAGATTATCCGTCCACTCTCCAAGAACTTTTATGAGAACCGAAAGATGGTATTTACCCTCCAGTGGGCTAGATGAGACGCTGAACGGATGCCATTGAAGCCAAGATAATTCCCGAACTTGAAGAAAAATAAAGCTGAGAGCATTATACTTAAGGCCTGTATGTTCATGATCATAGAAGTTTAGCGAGCAATAACATCACCATCATCATCATACCGACTAAATCCCGCTCATAAAAGCTATGATCAGGGACTGGGGAAGGTTGGATGACAGAAGACCATACCCTTATCGGAAGAGATAAGGAGGTTGCGGCCTGCGGGATCTTCAGATATAGTAAACAATAACGAAGAAGAAAATTGGAATAAATGGCCTCCGAGTAAGTGCACTTACATGCAGGTTTTGAAAGCACTAGCTCCACAGTTCCACAAGGAAGAGAAGTGGCAGAGATTACATCAACGGTTTTACGAGATTGGATAAATCTCAAAAAACGATCAAGTATAAAGAGAAATATGCCTCCGGCACCCATGAGAAAGATGAAGTCGCCAACGTGCAAAGCTAGGAAGATGACAAAGACAACATAGAGTTGATGGGTATAGAAAAATAGTTCGAAATTCTTCGTTCTTACTCCGGGAAGGGAAGTCACCCACATCAAGATCCCAGCAGCAAGAGATATGACACCCGCAAGATTAGCCACACCGATATCTTTCCATTCCAATAACTGCAAAGAATATTAACAAGAGTATGATTGTGCGGATCTAAAGTTTCCAGATTGTCGCACTTTGCAACGTGTCTTTCGAATCAATTATTTCAAAATAGCAGGAATATAGTATAGAAAAGTTCGCATCTTAGCATCTAGTCTAGTCTAGACAACATTCTAAAACTAGTAAGAATCGGCTATAAATTTAGTTAAAACAAAATCTAAACAAGGGTATGAACTTGTACTTCAAGAATGACTGTCTAAAGTGTAAAAACTGTAAATAAGAGGAAGAAATACGGACTTGTTCAATCAATCGACCCTCCATTGCCCAAGCGATCACATAAAGAACTCCATGTAAAGTAAAGAGGACCATGGTAAGATGTCCTAACCAAACATGATATCTTGTAGCATGCTCAAATGGAATGTCTACAAGGCGAAGAAGCATAGACCCCCTCGAAATAGGGATAAACAAAAGCGATAAGCAAAACAACCCAATCAACCCAATTTTAGCTCCGGCAATCTCAATCTTCAAACACCTGAATTTCATCAAGGAAATGAAACGAGTTCAGATCAAGAATATTGTCAAGAAACCAACTCAACCAAAAGCTTAAACTGATGATTACAGCCCCCTTGGATCTGATATCATGTCAGGGGTAATGCGTGTTGGTTGAAGCCCTATTATATACGCTATCGAAAATCTAACTTGTATGACAGCAGAGAAATCCCATAATTTCTCAGGAAAATAGCGAAGTGTTAACTTTGAGGAACTTTTTTGACTACCTCTCGGAGAATTCGAAGTTATGCCTTTGAGGAACTTCGGTGAAGATACGTATGCCATAAGCTATACAAGCGCAGACTACGAATGCAACCACCAAGAGTATGCCTATCAATTCTGCTGCAGTCACCACTCCAAATGGCCCATTCACCAATACAGGGAATGTCCATAGCCTGTAAGATGGACATTTTGAAGTTTTCTTCCTACAATCATCATATTAGGATCATTAAGAAACTAGACAAGATATGAACACCAAAATAAAACTAAATTTCCTTAATATTGAACACCATAATGGCATGATATTATAAATTTTGAATTTCTTGTAGGTATTACAACCAGTGGGAATCTAGACCCAAGCCTGTCTAGATCATGATCCGAGTTGTTTGAAAGATAAACCCTGTTAATATTGAATTGTGTAACTTATAGCGCATGAAAATTATATTCAAGTTGGTTCAGCACATTGCAAAGGTCACTATTTGGCCCAATTTGGAGTTTCTTATCATGAGTTTTACAAATCAATATCATAGATATGAATTTGGGGGTTCTTATGGTACAACCAGGGGAATTCTAGACCCGGGTCTATCTAGGCCATGCCACGACTTATTTAATTAAAAAGTATTAACCTTAAATTACGTAACATATAACACATAAAAAAAATGATAGTTAAGTTGATTCAACACAGTGTAGAGGTGTGTATTCTCCCCAATTTATACATGTTCCTAAGATTTACCCCTAATAAAACATCAAAACTATAGGTATAAATTTGGAGTTTTCATATGAAGGAACCAACTTAACCAAAAGTTTAAACTTAACCAAAAGTTTAAGCTTATAGTTGAGGGCTCAAAATACCTTATATAATCTAACAAGTCTCTTCACTCTTTTGGGTTAGAAAATTGTGGATGCAGCCATTAAATATTAAGATTTAAACTCGTGATCTCTTGTCACGTTGGCTCTGGTACCATTTCAAAGAACCAACCGATGGAGGCCCAAATATGCTAATATTTTCTTATGGGTATAAGATAACAAAATGATTAATAAACACAAATTTGGAGTTAATTTCTTATTGTATTACATAGAAACCTCAGAATTCTAAACACATACTCTTCAATCTGATCTTCTGAGACGAGAAGATACAAAACAGCAAGAAATGCCAATATGAGAACTGGTGCAGAGAAGGCAAAAAATAAACTTCCTGCAGATTATGATCAAAATAGAAACTTTATGAGTTTCACACATTTACATTTTCTAAATTGGGAAATAAAAATAAAAATGGAACAGAAAATCACAAACCTGGGAGCCCAAAGAATGTTCCTTTAGTAGCAGTAACCCATGTATTGAAAAATACATCATTCACAAACTTTGAAGGATAGAAAAACATAAGGGAAATCCAGGAAATAAATACAACCCAAATTAATAATTTTAAAACCCATTTTACTGATAATTTCAAAAAAGATGATGATTTCTTCTCAAGATCAAAATGGGTTGTGTCAGTACTTGATAATAGAGGTGTATTTGTAGAGTATTCTCCCATACTCAACTCTAAAAGTGAAGAAAAAGTTTAAGACTTGATGAATTTTTTCAATAAAAAATTAGTTTAAAAAGGCAATTCAAATAGCACTTAGCCTAACTATACTAGGAGTCAAAGGAATAACAACAAACAAATATGTTCGTGATTAGGTTCAGATCGGGACAATTTAAAATTTTGTACGATTTATATGTGAGTTATTTTTAGATTCAAATAAGTTATAATATAATATTATATTTTTTACACTGTTTATTATTTAAAATTTATTATCTATTGTGGCTGATTTAATAAGGTGGAATTTTGTTTTGAATTGTCTAGTCATATATTTTCATAATATTAATTTTATAATTTATAGTTATGTAAGGTTCAACATATAAATAATTAATGTACCGCTTCGAATTACGTAATAAAGTGAAATGTAGTAAATATAATAAAACAGAAAAAAATAAAAAATTGACACCACTGATTTTTAGAACCATGTTATAATAATGAAAAATCTAATACTTTTTTCAACCACTAGTGCCTTTTTCATGTCAAAATAAGTAATACATCATATCTGATGCTGGAACAAACTAGGCCACTGAATTCCTGATTTAAAAAAAGTGATTTTTATGCTGAAATGGGTGATAAAAATTGGAATTATTTATCAGATAGATTGATAAATAATCTAATTATTGAGTGGTCTTCACTCTTCAATGTCTATGGTATGGACCCAACAACAACTACTCACCCAATAAGCATTAATAAAGCATGCATTTTACGTATTAATAAATTTATCTTATTTTTTATTTTAATATGTTTTAATAAATTTAAATATTTTTGGAAAGAACCCATTATTTATATTCTTTATATTCTCACTTTTTTTAATATTATATAGCTATTTTAATTTACTATATTTAATTTTATAATATTTATATTATTTGATGATAAGGCAAATTAATCGAAACGAACTAGCATTATTAGTTACTTGTAAGTTATAACCACAAAAAATGCGAGTAAACATAAAACTAGAATGGCCCACCAGGAAATGTTCGTTGCGTATGGAATTAAAGAATGTGGCATTTTCTCCTCCAAGAATTCTCAAAATAGAGTTTTATATTTTTTTATTAAAAGAAAATACAATTTGTCTATCTACAGTATAAAGTGCGCACTAACTTTTTAAAACATACTTCTAATATACAATTTGGAGTACGAGGAGAATTTAGAAGTAGTTTTATTTTTTACATTTCATGGATCCTAATTTAAAATATATGTATATTTATTAATAAAATGTTTTTGCAAAGTATTAATTCATTTTCACTTATAATCAAAATGTTATTGTATGGAATTATGCGTAAAACCTTGTGACATCAATTGGACTTTAAACCTACTTATAGTTTCATCAATGATCAAATTCTTTTGATTAAAAAAATTCAAACTTTAGAGCCGTAGTCATAGTCATCAGTTTCTTTTGTTTCAAGTGATGTAGTCATCGTCGTCAATCAAGTATCCCGAACTGTTTCAAAAGAGTATATGATAAAAATCTATACGTCTAAACGAATTTAACAATATCTCACATGAATATATTTAACTTGTAGATATCCATAAAAAATCAGTATAAATTTCTCTCTCCTTGTTCTTTGTGAGAACATCAAATGAAAACAAACTGAAGTATAACAAGATTTATTCAGTTGTATTAATAGAAGGTATCATTGTTACTTGCTACAATTTGAACAAAATGGCTAAAGAATTGCTTCTGTTTGATTTTTATCCCACTGATCAGTTTGAAAAGTTCAGTATTTTAGTGTTCAAAAGAATACATAAACGAATATTATCATACATATACACGGAAGTATAACAACTATTAACAACCCAAAAAACTTTTCGAAAGCCTAAGTTAATCCATCGTTAGCAACTTCGAGCAAGTTTAAGTACGGTTTCTTTTCTCTAGCACAAGGATCTGCATTTGAGACATTCTCTCGCTATTGCTTTCTCGGTCTTGTACTCCGTTCAGATCCAACACAACAAAACCATACAACTTACGATGGCGTCTAAGGTGCAAGACATCTCGTTAATGATGCCCGTGCACTCATTAAGGGTTCCAAGGTGCGGGTGGAGGAGGAGGGTTTGGGAACAAGGGAGGCACTGCGGAGAACATGGTGTTCTTATCGATTCCAGCACCCTTGTCGCCAGAAAGGGCAACAAGGGCAGCAACTAAACCTGCATTGCCTGCGAGCGTGGGCTCTGTGTAATTGTAGTTAGTACGAACATCACGGAACCCATCATGTCTGTCGGGACCAGCAACCATGGCTCCCACTATCGTGTTTGGGTTCGCTTTCTTAGTGTCCCTCCATTTCCAACCTCCTTTGCAACTGTACTTGATTTTGTTCTTTGGTATAGATGCGCCTCTATGATGTACGCGTTTTGGATAGTGGCTACCGAACCCAACCAGATAACTCATCTTTCGAGGATTTTTGCCTAGAATGTAATCAATCTGCAGAAACATTATTGTTTATAATCATCATCATCATACCCAGTACATTACGCACATAGAAGCTATGATCAAGATCCGGAGAGGGTTGGATAATGGCATAGTACCTACCCTTATCAAATGAGATAAGGAGGTTGCAGCCCAGTGAGATATTCGGCTCGACATTGACCAGAAAATGAAAACAAAATGACCCAGTACACGCCATAGGCAAGTGGCTAGGCAAATTGAACCTTCATGATCTTTATAGTATTTCTGTATTTATGAGGTACAACAGAACTAAAAGAAACAAGAGGGTACCTGTGTGCGGGCAAATTGACGCAACACATTTGTTGAGTAGAAATTAGGACCACATGTCCAGCCGGGTGTATCAGAAGCCTCGAGATAATCACTATAAAGGGTAGCTAAAAATGCAGCATTTACTACATATTGAAGAGGTTGCGGCCTTCCATGGTTCAATTGGATCAAACCTCCTACAAAATTTGAGCAAAGGAACATTAAACTGTGTGCCAAACGAGCAACTAAATGCAGCGAAAATACAAATTTCTAAGAGAAAGAAGCTGACGTACCTTTAGTTCTGTTAAAGCTATTGAAATACGGCAAGTAGGAGCACATAATTATGCCAGTCTGGTTGTGGAAGGCTGATAACATTTCTTCGTAAGGATAACCAGGGCTCAAAAACAAACGTAAACGACTAAGAAGCACCTGAGAAGAGTAGACGGGAAAGTTAATATTTGTTCTTCCTTAAGATGTATATTGCACTTTTAAGAACAAAGGCATGATCTACTTATTACTGGTTTAAAAGTCGAGCGCGTATTAAAAAGTCGAGGTGCAATACTTTGATAACAACGTTAACAAAAAAACGTCACCGAGACCAGAATGCTCATGTTTTAAAGGCAAATCATTGAAAATGAATACGACCAAGATTCCCGCAATGAATATTAATGCTACTCTGTCAAAGTGAAAAGTAACGGCGTTATAGGTGACGAGTTTTTTGGTTGGAGGCAGATGGTACTATCGATAGTCACAACTATGTTTAGAGTCGATCAAACCGAAGCTGATATCAATTTACTTCTCGAAATCGCCACAAAATATTTACGGAAACAATATGCCATATTTAGTAACTTACTTGCGCTCCGGTAAGCTTGTTATCCCAACTTAGAACACCATAATCAGGGCCTCCCCAGAACGCACCAGCGTGCTTGGCCATTTTAGGATGAGTTGCAATGGTAAGATAGGAATTATTCCCAGTAGCATAATACAACCATGCTCCACCCCAAACAAATTCATCCCAATACATGGTAGAATTATAGAAAATCGCAGCCTCATTGCCATCACTGTATCTTCCTCTTTGATCTCTAGCAAACTTGTAAAGTGTTCTAGCACCATGAACTAATTTCTGAGAGTAAACCTTATTATCCTTGAAAACTATAGACGCTGAAGCCAAAGCAGCAGCCATTTCGGCAGCAAGATCAGAGCAACTGGAACACTCCGATACTGGTCGGGGGTAATCAATGTCCTCAGGACGCACCCAGCAGTAATGGTCATTAGGAGTTGTGCTCCCACCAGAAGTATCACCAACCCCAACCTGTCACAATACCGTTACACGCAACTAACTATTAAATTCAAGATTCTTCAAAAATCAGGAAATATAAGAAAAAAAAATCTCGCAAAGTCGACATATCTCTACCTGTGACACAAGCCTACTAATATCATCAGCTGACGAATTAAAGGTCTTGAGAAAGTAATCAGAACCCCACTTAATAATTTCCTTGACATGATTAAGCTCTCCTGCAGCTTCATACTTCGCACTATATTCAATCACACTCCAACTCAACATAGTCATAGCAAAAGAAGCAGGGAAATTGAACTTAATGGCATCCCCAGCATCATAGAAACCACCCCTTAAGTCCTTGAATGTGGATCCTGAATCCGACTTCCCATCATTCATACATGAATTACCCCTCCATGAAACATTGTTGTGCTTCGGTAGTTTCCCAGCTGTAGAGCAAATCACACAATCAAGCCCATCAGAAAGTTTTCAATGCAAATCAGAAATGACCTTTAAACAATTACTATATTGAAAGCTTTTTTTTCTCATCAATAATGATAAGATTTCCTCATGATCTAATCAGACAATGTAAAACCCATTAAAGAATTTTCTACATAGTGATAAACCAATTTGCCTGTTCTCATCAATTCAGATACTAGTCAGAAAAAACGATCAGATTTCCAATATCAATTTCCTCCCAATCAATCCAGTTACCTCAATTATTTCTATCTCACTTAATTCTACAAAACTGCAACCACAATCCCACAAACCCAGCAAAGACCTAAAACCCATCTGACAAAATCAATCATCCATGATCCATCAATTGATTCTGCAATCAATCATTAAATAAAAACTTTGAGCAATCAACAAAACCATCAAAGAGCTAAAAATCATCCAGCAAAATCAATCATTATCCATCAATTAATTATGTAATCAATCAAAAAAAAACCTAAAGCAATCAAACCCATCAAGCTGGAGATAAAACCAACTAACAAAATCAATAAATCATCAATCAAAAACAAAAAGTGATCTGAAAAAAAGAGGAAGATGACATACATCGTTGAGCATTGAAGAACATAAGAGCTTTATGAAGAGCCTGAGTATAATTATCCGGAGGAGGAGCCGCTTTATGATGTCGAGGAGCAAGCTTAACAATCAATGTAATAAACCCAACAAGTAAACCAATAGCTAAGATCGATCCAACAGTCCAAACAAAGATCTTACGACTAACAATAATACAACCAAGATCAACATACTTCTTCTTCTTCTTCTGTTCAGCAGGACCCAATAACCAACTTTGTTGAGTTTCATCTAGTTGACGTGAAGATAAAGCAGCTCTATCATAATCTTGTAGATTCCTACTTCGATCATCATCTGTAGCTGAATCTGCTGCTATTTCTAAAGGTCCTCCCCATGGATCTCTCCCATACATAGACATTTTTGGATGGTTTTTACTCTTTTCTGGGAGGAATTGAAGAAGAAGAAGAAGAAATGGAAATGGAGGAGAAGGAGATAGATCTAATAGTAAAGGAGTGCTGTTGTTGTGTGACAGTAATGTATTAACGAGTGTCGGTAGTGAGAGATGACTGGTGAACTGTCAAAGATGCTGTTGGCTTTGATATGAAGCAAACTTAACAAAAGTTTGATTGGTGAGGGAAGATACCAATTTTTAAAAAAATTTTAATTTAAATTCTTCTAATTAATTTTGTAACATTTTTATTTCAGATAATGAATTATTTTTTTATTTATATTGGGATATTTTTTTTTATTTTCACTCACGTTTAATTTTTTGTACATAATTTAGTAGTCTTTTATCAATTTCTTGATACTTTATCTATTGTGCGCGGTGCAATCTCTTAGAGAGTACAAATAAGAGAGTAATGATTAAGCATTATTGTGGTTTGGATTTATATGCCTTTTTGGTTTTATATATATATATATATATATATATATATATATTTATATATATATATATATATATATATATATATATATATATTTATGAAATTTAGGTATAGCAATAATTTTATGATTTATTTAATAGTAGTTTACAAATTATTTTATCACAATCTGTAACACCCCGTAATTTATCGGGTTTAAAAATAATATAATATATAATAAAATAAAATATAACAATATGAAATAAATAAGTAATATTAAATTATATTATTTTATATAATTAATTATACGCAAAACAGAGTAGGTTAACTTTAACGGTAACGAGTTTTATCGCATGACGTTTTGTTTTGATTGTGATAATAACACCATAATTACTCAATTAATTAGTTATATTTAAAAAAAAAAATAGAAGTGGGAATGTGAAGGGGGGGCTGCCGGTTGGAGCATGGGTGGAGTTTTTGTAACTCCTCTCATAATGGTGTAATTAGGAGTGTTAATTGGCCCTTAAACTCTTTATTTAATCCTAAGCATCAATGGTCTTCTTCACATTCCTCACTTTACCTCACACTCTCAAAGAAAATTCAGAAAATTTTTCCCTTTGGTGCTTGGTTTTCGGCAGCCTTAGTAAAAAAAAAAAAAAATAAAAAAAATAAAATTTGTTCAATTCAATCTTCAAATCCAAGGGGTAAGTAAGTTGAGTTGTTAATTATAAATTTTATTTACAAGAAATTCTAGTATGAGATTATATAATATTTCTTTCAATATGATGAAATCCTGTGACTTATTAGGAGGATTGAGTATGTTACATAAGTTTTCTTTTATAATCCTTTGATAAAATTAAATTGTTAAAAGGATTAAATCATATCTCTGTTATGCACAATTTTTTTTTCTTGTTTTATATTCTTTAATAAAGTTTATTCAAGGTTTAAAAAAAAAAAAAAAATGTATTTAGTTTATGGCTTATATTTCTCTAGCAAGATGTTGGTTGTTAGAAGAAATTTTAAGTGTATGGGATAAGTATTGTAGGTAGCCATGAGTTTATAAATCCTTTAACAAAATTGATTTGTTTAAAGGATTTGTCCTTATATATGTGTTTGACTCAAAAATGATAATATATGATTCTCTACAAAATTTTAATTTGATAAGAGAATCAAGTATTTAATCTAATTGTCATGGGTTATGAAACTTTAATTGCTTTTGAAGAATCTTGTGGATGAATATATTTTAAATTGTTAGTTTTGTGTTTTTGATGATGGTTTGGATGGTTGATGGGATTTTATGTATTGTTACATGTGTGGAAATATCAAGTGGATAGTGGTATATGAGACTTGGTTTTATTTGTTTTAATTTAGTAAAAGGTAAATTTGGTTTTTGTTAGGTATAATTTGATATGAGGATTTAAAAAAAAAGGGTTAGATAATTTAAATGGAAAAAAAAAATATATTTATATATATATATAAATATAATAAAAATAATTTAAGCAGCGGGAATTTTCGGACAGCAGCTGCTGCCTCGGTAGTGGCGCCCCGATCCGAGTATCGGGTGTGTTTCGTTGCGGTTTTATTTAACCGATGCGTTTTTAAAACTCGTAAAACGCTTAAAATAATTAAAAATAGTAATCGAATGCTAGAAATTATGAAATTTGGTACCCAAGATAATTGATGCGTTCCGGACGCAGCGGTGAAGTCGGATTTTTAATTTGAATTTTCTAAACTGTCCAATTTGGCCATAAAAGTTTCTGGTCAGAATAGGTATTTTGGAGCGATCATGAATTGGATGAAAACATTTGAAATTATCAAGTCTTTGTGATATTTTAGTAGTATGGAGTGGATTGTTGTGTAAACCCGTTATTTAAACGTGGTTGTTTTGTGTGTTTGTTAATTAGGACCTCGATTCATAAGAGGGTGAAATTCTTGTCGTGCTTAAACGTCGGTTGGATTTGCTGTGCTTAAAGGTACACGCTTAGACCATACTGTTTACTTGGTTGTGCAAGTGATGTTGTTTTATTCCTAATCAAGGCATTGTAATCACATAAGGATTAGACACCTCAAATAACATGAAATGGTTGTGTGGAAATTGAGAATTTATGGATATGATACCCAATAGGGTTAACAAATAAATTGGAAATTATCAACTATTTTTCCCATGGCATTCAGGGATCTTTATGATCACCATGGGGGTATGCATACTTAGCCTTTGGCGACCCGAACAGGACGGGCAACGTCTTAGGTAGGTGGTTGCCTTGGGATTAGCTCTCCTAAGTGTATTCCACCAAACAAATGGAAATATGACTTGTACGACCCGCACATGTCGGGCAACGTTACAAGGTTGGAAATAATTGGAAATATGACTTGAACGACCCGCACATGTCGGGCAACGTTACAAGGTTGGAAATAATGAACAATGATTACATATTAGAGCCTTTGCATGCTAGGGTAAACACAATGCTTGTATTCAATCCGTTTTAGTATATGTATGATGTCTCTGACGTGTATTGGTTGTTCTTTGGAACCTGCTACGTGTTATCATACGACGTACAGCAGGTTAAATGCAGGCTGGGGGCTGGAGTGAGGATTCAGCTTAGAACCCATATCTACCAAGTCTAGACTTACTTTGCAATGAGACTAAATAATTCAGTTTATGTAATCGAAATTTATGATGTTCTCTTTTATCACTTACAACTTTTAATTTGTCTAGAGGCCGGTGGGCTCTCGAGTTGTAAGTAAAGACTTCCGCTGATTTGCTTTGTTGTTTGACACTGTTTACCTTGTGGACCATATTCCTTTACCGGTGGAACGTTGACGATCCGAGTAAGAATGAGTTTTCTTGCGTCCGTTTGTGAGCCGGATTCATGTTCTCACATGATATTCCGGGTCACTTAAACCGGGCCGTTACAATTGGTATCAGAGCCAACGTTCCCTAGGAGCTAAAGGAGTATCAGACCTTAGGAATGAGAGATGGGAAATGGTCAAATATGCTGAATATGTTTGTTGTGATGTATCTGGTCTTGGACCATTAGGGTTATATAGTGTTCTAAATGCCCTTAGTTATCATTTTTTTTTTTTATGATTCTTACCTGTTACATTCGTTATGTGAATATGTTCAGGAATATGAATATGGGAAAGACACCTATGGACACACACACCCCTAGTGGATCGAGTGAGGTACCGGTGTTCGACTATGAAACTGCTTGGATAGAGGTTTCCAACGCCGACATATGGAAAATAAGGAGTGGCGAAAGTATCCAAGACTATAGGGAGAGGATGCTTATGGTCAGGGAAAAAGCCAATAGAATATGTTACGATTTAGAGTTGGACCTAAATAGGTTACATCGGTTGTCTGAATCTAGGAAGAGTGTAGCACCTGAGAGGAAGGGGAAGGGCGAGTCTCCAGTATCGGGCGGCACCAATATGACCACGGAACCGTTAGGAGAGCGGGTTCTTCCTGTTTCCCCACTGGTGGAAACTGAGGCTCGGACAGAGAGTGATATTGAGATGTGGGAGCCTAGTCGTGCACCGCCTACTTATATAGAAATTTCCAGCGATGATGACGAGAGGGAGAACTGGGGATCGCACTACGACTTATATGGCTTTGAGGTTGGGTTTGATAGGGGGTGGTCTGATGAGGAAGATCCTGAAGAGGACGTAGAGGATGTACCCTTAAGCAGCCCCAGAGATAGTGTTAGTGAATCAGATGGATCGTGTTCAGACTCCAGCTCTGATTCTGGAGAAGACGGGGATGATGAGGACTTCGATATAGCAAGTTACGATGAGGGTGTTGACACTTGTGATGCTTGGCGCTAGATGTTCTATTCCTTTTGTTTTATTTCGTTTTCGCATCTTTCTTTGAGATATTTTAAGTTGTAGCTTTTAATCAAATAAGTGATAAGGTAATAATGTAACTCTTGCATGAGGCAACTTTCGATGTATTAAAAGATATATATAAAATATTGAAGTGTGTTTGCTGTTTCTTTCGGTGTTGTAAGTTTGTGCATTACATACGTAATTTCCTTTTTGTAAGTATATACATATATATAAATAAAACAATAACAATAACAATAATAGTAAAATAACGTTAATAATGATAATGATAATACTTATATACAAGTATAGATACCTAGGGATATAACGAACAAGTATACGACTGTTAGGGTTACCCCGCAAACCTTGTTAGTTCTCCAAAGGCTACGAATCTTAGGACTTTCTTTTGATTTGTACCTTTCTTTCGCTTGCAGAAGATGCCTCCATTTTCTAGGAAGAGATTGTCTCGAAGTGACGCTAACCGTACGTTAAGAAATCTGGCGAAAGCGTTGACAAATGTAAATGCACCCCGAGAGAAGTCCTTGTCAGAGTTAGCCTCAGAAATGAGCAAAAGGATTAGCCAGAGTAAACCCTCGACTTTCGATGGTAAGGGAGAACCATCGGAACTGGAACTTTGGTTAAGAGAATTTGACAAACTTTTCGATGTAGTAGAGTGCCCAGAGGAATTAAAGGTCAATCAAGCTGCCTTTTATTTGGTAGGGGAAGCCGATTACTGGTGGGCAAACAGTAGATCTGGGTTGTTAGAGCAAACTGAGGGGGACTTTGGTTGGGATTTGTTCAAGAGGGCTCTGCGAGAGAAATTTTATCCGCTGCATGTTAGGAAGGATAAGTCGAACGAGTTTGCGCGGTTGGAGATGGGCAGTATGACGGTAGACGATTATTATCACAAATTTATGGAATACCTCAAGTATTGCCCTGATGATGTACCCACCGAGGAGAAAAAGATGCAACGCTTTGAGCTAGGTTTGTCTTTCGATATACAAAAGCATATTGAGAGTGACCGATATAACACACTGGAGCAGATGTATAAGCGGGCGTCACAAATAGGGAATATTCTGAGGAAAGAAAAGGAAAAAGAGAAGGGTATTGTCCCAGAGAAAAGGAAGGAAGTTTCTGGTCAGGTTTTGGAGAATATGCCGGGCTCTTATCATAAGAAAGTAAGGAATTTTGGAAATTACCAGGGAGGCGGGTCTAATTCGAATTCAGGAATTAGGAACAACGCGAAGTTTGCTAAGCCATTATTGGATCGAGATGGCAATGAGAGGAGGTATTTTTGTAAGAGGTGCAAGAAAAATCATCCGGCAAAGGATTGCGAAGGAAATCTAATCGAATGTAACTTTTGCGACAAGAAGGGGCATAGAGAGTTTGAATGCTACCTTAAGAAAGGGAGTGGAGGTCAACATCCGAGTGGCCAGAACCGACATCAAAATTTAAACAACGCTGGTAGTCAAGCCAGTCAACAGCACGGGAATGGAAATCGTGGCAATGCTGGTCAGAGGTTCCAACGACCTTTTTATGGCGGGCAAGGCCGAGTAGATGGGAATCGAGTAGAAGGGTCAGAGATGCAGCGCGGGGGAAATCACGTGGGAGGCAATAATGTACAGCCCGCGAGTGGAAGGGTATCTGCGGTCAATGCGAGAGAAATTGACCAGGCAGCAGATGTGGTTACAGGTACGTTCACCATCCATTCTATAGCTGTGAATGTATTGTTTGATTCGGGAGCTACATGCTCATTTCTTGCGAAGGGTAAGGTAAACGAGTTGAATTTGGGAACCTTTGAAAAAGTTTCTTATACGGTGGCTGTACCATCGGGGAAATTGTACAGTTGTGAAAAATTGTATAGGGATGTACCCTTAAGGATAGGGAAGGTAGTCTTTCCTAGCGACTTGTATGTGTTAGATATGGAAGGTTTAGAAGTAATTTTGGGGATGGATTGGTTGGGAAGGTATAAGGCCATTATTGAATGCAGAGAGCAGCGAGTTTTATTGGAAGGACCACGTGGAGAAAGTGTTAGATATAGGAAGTTTCCCAAGGGACCCAGGACGAACTTGGTGTCGACCTTAGAGTTGCAGAGGCTTGTGAGGCAAGGACACCCTTTGTATTTATGTCATATCAGTCAGGGGGATAAGGAAGAAGGAAATCCCCAGGATATTGCTGTGGTGAATGAATTTTTGGATGTTTTTCCGGACGAGATTCCCGGAATGCCACCTCAACGGGAAATTGACTTCACAATTGATTTGGTACCGGGGACTGGACCGATTTCTAAGGCCCCTTATCGTATGGCTCCAAAGGAGATGGAGGAGTTGAAGTCTCAACTGGAAGAATTGTTGGGTAAAGGTTATATTCGACCTAGTATTTCACCTTGGGGCGCTCCAGTTCTGTTTGTGAGAAAGAAAGATGGTAGTCTAAGATTATGCATTGACTACAGGGAGTTAAACAAGATAACCGTTAAGAATAGATACCCGTTGCCCCGAATAGATGACTTGTTCGATCAATTGAGAGGGGCCGGAATCTTTTCGAAGATCGACTTAAGATCGGGTTATCATCAGCTAAGAATAGCTGAAGGGGATATACATAAAACCGCTTTCAGAACGCGTTATGGACATTATGAGTTCACAGTGATGCCGTTTGGGTTGACAAATGCTCCGGCCGCGTTCATGTGCTTAATGAACCAAGTGTTTAGTGCGTACTTGGATAAATTCGTCATTATCTTTATCGATGACATATTGGTCTATTCGAAGGACCAAGAAGAACATCAGGAACATCTACGTTTCGTCCTGCAAACCCTGCGAGAAAATAAGCTGTACGCGAAGTTGTCAAAGTGCGAATTTTGGTTGGATAAGGTATCGTTTTTGGGTCACTTTGTCTCTAAGGAAGGTATTTCGGTGGACCCGGTAAAAGTGGAGGCAGTTCGAAGTTGGCCGACACCGAAGAACGTCACCGAGGTACGAAGTTTCTTAGGTTTGGCCGGGTATTATCGTCGTTTTGTTAAGGATTTTTCGCGTATTGCTCGGCCCTTGACCTCGTTAATGAAAAAAGAGAAGAAGTTCGAATGGACGGATGAATGTGAACAGGCCTTCATGATTTTTAAGGAAAGATTAACTACGGCTCCTGTTCTTACTCTACCTGACCCTAAGTTGGATTATACTGTTTACAGTGACGCGTCGAAGAAAGAGTTGGGTTGTGTTCTGATGCAGGACCGTAAGGTAATTGCTTATGCATCTCGACAGCTGAAGGTACATGAAGTTAATTATCCCACCCATGATCTGGAATTAGCCGCTATAGTTTTCGCTCTCAAGATATGGCGGCATTACTTATATGGTGTTAAGTGTAGGATTTACACTGATCACCAGAGTCTGAAATACCTCTATACCCAACCTGACTTAAATATGCGACAACATCGGTGGTTAGAGTTGATGACAGATTATGACCTGGAGTTCTTTTATCACGAAGGCCGAGCGAATTTGGTGGCCGATGCTTTGAGTAGGAAGTCTAGTCACTCGCTGTCTGCCCTGGACGGAGTTGAAGAGTTGCATCGGGATTTTGCTAGACTGAACTTGGAAATAGTACGTAAAGGTGAATTACAAGGGTGTTTGAATGCCTTGGCTATTCGACCTTCGTTCTTTGAGGAAATTTTGAGTTCTCAAGATAAAGACCCGAAACTCTTGAAATTAAAGAACCAAGCACGAGAAGGAACAGCAGAGGGATTCCTTGTCCATGAAGATGGAAGCTTGAGGTTCAAGGGTCGTTGGTGTTTATCGACAGGGGAGGAATCTTTGAAGGAGCGTATCCTGGATGAAGCCCATTGTACGAAATTTTCAGTACATCCGGGTGGTGACAAGATGTACCAAGATCTAAAGTTAATGTTTTGGTGGTCTGGTATGAAGAAGGATATTGCAGATTACGTCTCACGCTGTCTGACATGTCAGAAGGTGAAAAGTGAGCACAAGAGACCAGGAGGGTTATTACAACCGTTAGAGATACCAGTGTGGAAGTGGGATGATATCTCTATGGATTTTGTTGTGGGTTTACCTCGAACGAAATCGGGTAATGATGCACTATGGGTTATAGTTGATCGTTTGACTAAGTCGGCACGTTTCATCCCTATGAACTGTCGCTGGGAAATGGATCAATTGGCACGAGCCTATATTAAGTATGTCGTTCGATTCCACGGTGTACCCCGTACTATAGTGTCAGATAGAGACACACGATACCTGTCACAGTTTTGGCAAACCTTGCAGCGGGCATTGGGTACAACATTGCTCCATAGTACGTCGTTTCATCCGCAGACGGATGGACAGACAGAACGAACGAATCAGATACTGGAGGATATGTTGCGCGCAATTGCCATGGAGTGGCAAGGGTCTTGGGATGAACATTTAGATCTAGTAGAGTTTTCTTACAACAACAGTTATCAAGCTTCTATACAGATGGCCCCATTCGAGGCTTTGTATGGGCGTCGTTGTCGCAGTCCGGTTTATTGGGACGATTTTACGGAAGCGGTGATCTTAGGACCTGAATTGTTGTTTCAAATGAAAGAGAAGGTACGATTGATAAGGGATCGGTTGAAAGCAGCACAGGATCGCCAAAAGTCGTATGCTGATTTGAAACGACGGCCGGAGGAGTTCACCGTAGGAGAACAGGTGTTACTTCGCGTATCACCCTTGCGTGGAGTAGTACGTTTTGGTGCTCGGGGAAAGTTGAGCCCTCGATTCATAGGGCCGTATGAAATTTTGGAACGTGTGGGTAAGGTGGCTTATCGGTTAGCTCTTCCGAACTCTTTAGAGAAGGTACATGATGTATTCCATGTGTCCCAACTAAAGCGGTATCATGCCGCAGCCACTCATGTATTGGATCCCGAACCTTTGGATTTGGATGCATCTTTGTCATACCCGGAACAACCGATTCGAATCTTGGACAAGAAGGTCCGTAGCACTCGACGGAAGGATATAGTTATGGTAAAAGTCCTGTGGTCGAATCACGAGCGTGAAGCGGCTACTTGGGAAACAGAGGACGCTATGCGAGAAAAGTACCCTCACTTTTTTTCAGGTCAGTAGAGTTACGGGGACGTAACTTCTTAAGGGGGGTAGAGGGCGATAGGAATTTCGCGCAACGAATGTTAAATCTTTGTGCGTTTTACTCATAAGTCATGATGTGCATGGGTGTGTTGTGTTTTCCGTTGCCACATAAGTTACGAGGACGTAACTTCTTTTAAGGGGGGTAGTCTGTAACACCCCGTAATTTATCGGGTTTAAAAATAATATAATATATAATAAAATAAAATATAACAATATGAAATAAATAAGTAATATTAAATTATATTATTTTATATAATTAATTATACGCAAAACAGAGTAGGTTAACTTTAACGGTAACGAGTTTTATCGCATGACGTTTTGTTTTGATTGTGATAATAACACCATAATTACTCAATTAATTAGTTATATTTAAAAAAAAAAATAGAAGTGGGAATGTGAAGGGGGGGCTGCCGGTTGGAGCATGGGTGGAGTTTTTGTAACTCCTCTCATAATGGTGTAATTAGGAGTGTTAATTGGCCCTTAAACTCTTTATTTAATCCTAAGCATCAATGGTCTTCTTCACATTCCTCACTTTACCTCACACTCTCAAAGAAAATTCAGAAAATTTTTCCCTTTGGTGCTTGGTTTTCGGCAGCCTTAGTAAAAAAAAAAAAAAATAAAAAAAATAAAATTTGTTCAATTCAATCTTCAAATCCAAGGGGTAAGTAAGTTGAGTTGTTAATTATAAATTTTATTTACAAGAAATTCTAGTATGAGATTATATAATATTTCTTTCAATATGATGAAATCCTGTGACTTATTAGGAGGATTGAGTATGTTACATAAGTTTTCTTTTATAATCCTTTGATAAAATTAAATTGTTAAAAGGATTAAATCATATCTCTGTTATGCACAATTTTTTTTTCTTGTTTTATATTCTTTAATAAAGTTTATTCAAGGTTTAAAAAAAAAAAAAAAATGTATTTAGTTTATGGCTTATATTTCTCTAGCAAGATGTTGGTTGTTAGAAGAAATTTTAAGTGTATGGGATAAGTATTGTAGGTAGCCATGAGTTTATAAATCCTTTAACAAAATTGATTTGTTTAAAGGATTTGTCCTTATATATGTGTTTGACTCAAAAATGATAATATATGATTCTCTACAAAATTTTAATTTGATAAGAGAATCAAGTATTTAATCTAATTGTCATGGGTTATGAAACTTTAATTGCTTTTGAAGAATCTTGTGGATGAATATATTTTAAATTGTTAGTTTTGTGTTTTTGATGATGGTTTGGATGGTTGATGGGATTTTATGTATTGTTACATGTGTGGAAATATCAAGTGGATAGTGGTATATGAGACTTGGTTTTATTTGTTTTAATTTAGTAAAAGGTAAATTTGGTTTTTGTTAGGTATAATTTGATATGAGGATTTAAAAAAAAAAGGGTTAGATAATTTAAATGGAAAAAAAAAATATATTTATATATATATATAAATATAATAAAAATAATTTAAGCAGCGGGAATTTTCGGACAGCAGCTGCTGCCTCGGTAGTGGCGCCCCGATCCGAGTATCGGGTGTGTTTCGTTGCGGTTTTATTTAACCGATGCGTTTTTAAAACTCGTAAAACGCTTAAAATAATTAAAAATAGTAATCGAATGCTAGAAATTATGAAATTTGGTACCCAAGATAATTGATGCGTTCCGGACGCAGCGGTGAAGTCGGATTTTTAATTTGAATTTTCTAAACTGTCCAATTTGGCCATAAAAGTTTCTGGTCAGAATAGGTATTTTGGAGCGATCATGAATTGGATGAAAACATTTGAAATTATCAAGTCTTTGTGATATTTTAGTAGTATGGAGTGGATTGTTGTGTAAACCCGTTATTTAAACGTGGTTGTTTTGTGTGTTTGTTAATTAGGACCTCGATTCATAAGAGGGTGAAATTCTTGTCGTGCTTAAACGTCGGTTGGATTTGCTGTGCTTAAAGGTACACGCTTAGACCATACTGTTTACTTGGTTGTGCAAGTGATGTTGTTTTATTCCTAATCAAGGCATTGTAATCACATAAGGATTAGACACCTCAAATAACATGAAATGGTTGTGTGGAAATTGAGAATTTATGGATATGATACCCAATAGGGTTAACAAATAAATTGGAAATTATCAACTATTTTTCCCATGGCATTCAGGGATCTTTATGATCACCATGGGGGTATGCATACTTAGCCTTTGGCGACCCGAACAGGACGGGCAACGTCTTAGGTAGGTGGTTGCCTTGGGATTAGCTCTCCTAAGTGTATTCCACCAAACAAATGGAAATATGACTTGTACGACCCGCACATGTCGGGCAACGTTACAAGGTTGGAAATAATTGGAAATATGACTTGAACGACCCGCACATGTCGGGCAACGTTACAAGGTTGGAAATAATGAACAATGATTACATATTAGAGCCTTTGCATGCTAGGGTAAACACAATGCTTGTATTCAATCCGTTTTAGTATATGTATGATGTCTCTGACGTGTATTGGTTGTTCTTTGGAACCTGCTACGTGTTATCATACGACGTACAGCAGGTTAAATGCAGGCTGGGGGCTGGAGTGAGGATTCAGCTTAGAACCCATATCTACCAAGTCTAGACTTACTTTGCAATGAGACTAAATAATTCAGTTTATGTAAACGAAATTTATGATGTTCTCTTTTATCACGTACAACTTTTAATTTGTCTAGAGGCCGGTGGGCTCTCGAGTTGTAAGTAAAGACTTCCGCTGATTTGCTTTGTTGTTTGACACTGTTTACCTTGTGGACCATATTCCTTTACCGGTGGAACGTTGACGATCCGAGTAAGAATGAGTTTTCTTGCGTCCGTTTGTGAGCCGGATTCATGTTCTCACATGATATTCCGGGTCACTTAAACCGGGCCGTTACACAATCACTAAAGGTTTATTTTATTATTTGTATGAATTGATGGAATAAAATTTGAGCTTGAGGATGTTTGGTAAATGGTTGATAATTGATTGTTATATGAAATATCATATTTGATCAGCTGATTTTATTAACTTATACATCTATTTTATTAACTTATTCATAACAATAAGATATTTTAATCAATTAAATTACTAAATACTAGTATTAGATGATTTTTCTAAAAAAAATATTTAATGGTTTGACCAGCTAATTGTCTATTTGAGCCAAAATAACTCAGTAAAATATTTTACTAAATACCCTCTAATTAAAGTTTAGTTTAATTTGACTTGATATGGTTTAGTCCAGTTTGGTCTAATTTTTTTAATCTAATCCAATTCAGTACTATTATAATTATTGTTTGGTTATAATATCTTTAATATTTTTTGTGATGATAAAGAAATCGGTTATTGTAAAAAAAAATCAAAAATTATAGGAGTACTTATCAAAATCAAAATTAGACTATCATCTCTATATCAATTAGCACATGAAGTCCTTTGGTACTGGTAGTGCTCTTTCCAACATGAGCCACCCCCGCAAGAGCCTCTACCATTATAATCATGGATGATCATGGTTTTATGATTTTAATGGATTTATCGCAGATTTGCATCTAATTTTAGGATTTAGGTCTATTTTTGGAGATCTAATGAGTCCGAATTCAGATCCAATAAAAATTTATGAGTTTGAGTTTAGATCTAGGGTATTTAAACTCGGACCTAATCTAGAGTCTCTCTAGTTTTATTTAAGACTCAAATTCGCTCTAGACCCAAACCATTATACTATTCAAAATTAATTAAAAATTCATCTTAAACCTATTTTGTATTTATTTGGACTCAATTTAAATGCACATATTTACTTATTTAGTACTAATGAAACATTCAATTTTAAAAATAGGAAAATTTCACATGGTAGCTAATAACTCTCCATTTTACCCTTGTTTTATGTTTATTTAGTTTACATTCTCATGCGGTTGTTGTTCTTTCTTATTACTTTTATGGGATTTGATCGCCTTTGTGTAGGGTATATTGTGTTTGCTCGTTTTTGCAAGATTGATCACCTTTTCCCGAGCAAAGCAAGTTAGGGACGATGCGCCCCTAATCCCCCGGAGGTTTGGAGAGGGAACGGAGCTAAACTGAGAATAGGAGATAGACCCAAGCACTCATTTGAAGGCAAGGAGGCAAGAGGACCTTGACATGAGCATTTTGGGAGATTTTGATGAGATCGATCGGTCAATCACTTTAGATCGATCAGTTGATCTCATTTGGCAGCATTTCCAAAAGCAGTATGTAGCAGCAACATGAGATCGATTGATCGATCTCTTTAGATCGATCGATCGATCATATTCATTTCAACTCCAGAAGTTTCATGGTGACAATAGTTGAGATCGATCAATCGATCCCTTTTTGAGAGACTTCAATGCATCTGTGATGACCAGCAGTTGAGATCGATCGATCGATGACTTCTCGAGTTGAACCTTTGGCTTTTCCAATTCAAGTGCACATTTTCCTAGGGCCTAGTGATGATTTGGACGACCTTCTAAGGGTATAATGTCTATTTTTAGTAGAGGTCTTAGGTCATGAGGGGTGTTTTCCTATATATAAGGCTTGATGTAATAGCAAAAGGGGAGCATTAGAATAGTTTTAGCTTAACCTATTGTAGATTATTTTTGTTTCTAGCTTTCTATTTTGTTTTTCATTAGTCTAAAGAACCCTAACACTATATTTGGATAGCAAGTTTGGATGGAAAAGAAAGGGAGGGAAGAGAAAGGAAGGGAAGAGAAATGGAAGGAAACTAGCTCTTATTTGTCTAGGAGGGCATGGAAGAGAAAGGAAGGGAGATCTTTTCCTTTCAAATCTTTCCACTTTTGGAGGGATTACAATCCTTACAAAATTTATCCACATTTTCCTTCCAAATCCCCCCTCCAAATCCTTCCCCTTCCCTTTTGTTTTATCTAAACAAAGGATCTTTCATCCTTCTATATCCCTCCCATTCCTTTCCCTCCATTTCCTTCTATTCAAATATAGTGTAAATTTTATCTTTTAGCATTTTAATTAATTTGTAATCAAGGTTATCTTTTGATTTTGATTCCTTTAAGTATTCTTTCTATTCTCTCACTATTTTTGGGGTTTATGTTCATCTCAACCTCCATTGTTGAGAGTTGAAGCTATTGCAATTTTTGGGTTTTATAGCTTTGATTACCAATCACTCCCAAACTTTGTAGGTATATTCCTTCTTGATTTAATCACATTATTCCTTTGTTAGTTTGCAATTTCATAATGGTTTGTGATGTTCACCATTGTTGAGCTATACTATGTTTTTGCTTAATTTATGTAGCTTGATCATCATGTTAGCATTTCTTGTCATTGATAGATATATTGATAGTACGAGTAGTAAGTAATATTTTAGGGTTGGGGGTTGACCCTACCTTTGCATATAAACTGATTTGGTAGTTAATGGTTGATGTTGGTTTGATTGTGAACCCGAGAAGTGGGTTACTCTATTTATTGTGTTGAGGTCACTCGAATTGCCCTCCAAACATCAACGAGAGTTGGGTTTTTGGGAGATTTGACCTCTTATCAATAATTGGAGTTGAGGGAAAGGGATCAACGAGAGTTGAACCTTGCACTCACCCCACAAACTGGGAGTTTCACCCTTCGCCTACGAGAGTAGGGAAGGATTGACGGGTTGTTGGATATTTGTTACCCGTGGGTCTTATTCTCACTCACGAGAGTGAGGGGAATGAGATTCTCGGAGGCGATCCCAAGCCCGATCCAAGATTAGATCGCTCTTTGTATTTGAATCCACACCTTGACAATTAACCGAAGTAGACCCTAAACATGTCATGTGAAGTCCATTGTATGTAAGTTAGCCCCTACCCCGGTGTTTTATTTCTTTATTGTTTTTGTTAGTTACAATCATAGTTTAAACCATCTTCTACCCCTATCTTATATTATCCCAATACCTAAGAAGCCCTAAGTCTCGCATTCCACTCCTTGTGTTCGACCCGTATGTGCTACAACACCGTGCACTAGCGGTAACTCATTATTTGAGATAAATTTGTGTGAACAGTAGCATCGAACTTTCATAAAACGCCAGTGGTAGCACTTTTGTAAGAATTTTCCACATGGTAGCATCCAGTTTATGTCTTATCTAACTGCCGTAGCATTTTTCGTTAAATTCTTATTAATTTCCGTTTAAATTACCATTTTGACGTTTCTACCCTTGTTAAGTGTTGGTTCTTGTCTTTATAATTTGTCTTAAACATTTGAGAGCGTGATGAATTAAACGGTAAATTAACCGTCAAAATGGTGAATTAAACATTTGAGAGCATAAAAATGGCTTAGGGCAAATTATAAAGACAAGAACCAACACGTAATAAGGGTAGAAGTGTTAAAATGGTGAATTAAACGAAAATTGACAAGAATTTAACGGAAAATGCTACGAAAGCTAGATAAAGCATAAACTTGATGCTACCATGTGAAAAAATCCTACAAAAGTGCTACCACTAACGTTTCATAAAAGTTCGATGCTGTGAAATTTTCTAAAAAAATATATTCAAGTATAAATAATCTAATTAAGAATCACTTAGGACCCTAAACCTAGCAGATCTGTCCGGTCTGAATCTAGGTTCAAGACCCTAAGGATCCAAGTTCGTGTCTAGGTCCACAAAAATTAACGATTTACATTCATGTTTGATTAAACCTGACCCATGACATTCCTAATAAGAGTTACTCGCCCTCGGTCCCATACCAATGGCTTTAAGTATAAAGGGTGGGAGAACAAAGGAAAGTATAAAAATACCTAAATAGAATGAGAAGATAATTTAAAGTCTAAACACAAGTCGTGACGCACATCAAATATAGGTTAAATAGCTCATTTAATATAAAATACTTCTATAACATATAATTTATTTATTTTAAAGTCGTCGTAATAAGAAATATCGAAATAGTATTAAAAAAGACATATGATCCATGACAAGAAAAATTAGAATGCAACCAATCTCTGAACCGAGGAAAAATCCATGGTAGGGACTAGGGAGGAAGTATCATTACTCATGGAGTCAAGTCAATGACGTGAATGAATTCTCAATCTCTGACTCTGACACATGCATTTTAACATCGTAGTGAAGATTACAAATTCCAAAGTTTGAGTATTACCCCAGTGGCCAGCACAAATCCTCTTAATTCTTCATAGTGGATGGTGAATTTCTCTTTCTTTCTTTCTCTGTTCGAGAATTTATTTCATGATTTGATTTTGTTTCTAAACTTTCGTTTAATTTGATTTTAGGCGAGTTCAATATCTGAATCAGAAGGTAGTGGGAAGCCGAACCTGAAACTTTACTCCTATAATATAAGCTCATGTGCTTGGCGTGTTCGTATTGCTCTTAATTTGAAAGGTCTCTACTTCTAATTTGAGTTTTTTATAGGGGTTTTTATTTTGATTAGGGTTTGTGCATTTTTTTATGCAGTGATTTTGGCTTTCTGGGTTTGTAATTTTGTATAATGTTGGGCATTTTTTGGATGTAGGGTTGGAGTATGAGTATAAAGCGGTGAATTTGTTGAAAGGAGAACACTTAAGTGATGGTTAGTTTCTTATCCACTAATGTTTTGACCTTTTTTTGTTCTTTTGATGCCATTTGTCATCTATGAACAGTTTAAGAAACAATAACAACAAAATCTCAAAATATTGGGAATTAGAGAATACTAGGTTAGTCTAGTAGTCGAGGTTTTTCCTTTTATCTTTGGTACATATGACTCCCACCACCTTTTAAAGTGATTAATTTCCTTCCCTTGCCCTATAGATTCTCAAGTCTACCGTTGTAAAAATACATCGGGTTTTGGGGTCGGCGGTATAAACCAATTGATCAATAGTAGTGGTTGAGATTTGAAAAATTTTGGAACACTTGATTTTTCATAACTGAAAAAAGCATATAATTTGTTTTGCAAATAGATTTTCTTGTAAAACAATGTTGCTGACAAAATTTACACAACAAATTATTCACATTTCCATCATTTAGTGCTGATTACCAAACTTGCTGTTATAGTATATTGCTTAGTGATCTAATAAATGCTGTCGTTTCTTTTTGTTTTTTGTGTTTTGTAGAGTTTCTGAAGCTGAATCCTCTTGGTTATGTGCCAGTTCTGGTGGATGAGGATGTAGTAATTTCTGATTCACTTGCAATTATAATGGTCAGTATGCATCGTTTAATATACATAATTAATGAGCGTTCAAGAACTCTCAATCTAGTATAATGTAAGGTTTCTGATAAGATATTCATTTTATTACAGTATCTGGAAGAGAAGTATCCTCAATTTCCATTGCTGCCTCGTGATCTTCAGAAAAGAGCGATCAATTACCAGGTGTGACATGTTTTACTTTACTGTTTTAAATGGACAGTTATTTGTATCATATCTTAATGGTGACTATGGCCTGTTGAAAAAAATTACTCACTACTGTCTCAGGTTAGCATTACGGTTGTGCTTGCTAATTATTATTCTTATGTATTTTAATATAAGGTTACACTGTTGGAGTGTTCTTCTTAAGCAAACTAGTTCCTCCAATTTGTTACAGTTCATGTATAATAATTTAGTTTATTCCTATTTTGCATTGCCACATATGTTAATTCTACTTGTGTATGGGTATCAGATATGGGTATATATCCAATTATTTTACTTGCAAAGTCACTAATTTCACGATTGTGACACAATCCTAAGTTTGATCATGTTGAGGGGTAGAAATGAGCCCATTCTAGCATGAGCTAGGGGTAGCTCCGTGCTGTTTGTGACCTCTAGAATTTGAGCTTGAGCTTGAGTTTGTCGAGCCTAAAAATATGAGATTCTTTCGTTCTTGAACTTGAGCTTGAGTCAAGCCAAAGCCAAATTGAGCCAGGGCCTCCAACTAAAAAAGTATTCCCTCCTTCTTGAATTTGCAGTATTTGCCATTTTGGTCCGTCCCACTTAATTTGCATCATTTCTATTTTTGGACAATGAACCTCCACTTCCTTGTAATCTCATCCATGCATTTTAACTCTCTTTTAATTTCACCCACACAATTCATTCTCTCTTTTCATTTATTACCATTATTCACCTTTTTCTTAAAAAAAGCTCCCTTTTTCTCTTTGCTTCAATCCTAACATGATAGAGGCTGAGGGAGTAATTTTTAATTAATGAATATAACAATTTTTAAAAAAGTCTAAGAAAATGAATGGAAATTTTGCAAAATTATGCTTGAATTTTGTTTATTATATTTTGAAAAAAATATCCGAGCTAGTTTGGGGCTCATTAAGGTTTTGAGAGCAGTTTTGTCCAAGCCGAGCTTGAATGAATTGCAAGCCTATCCTATTAGAGACTATAAAAGTCGAATGTGGATTGAAATGTTGTTGGCCATGAAAATCCTATGTTGCATTATAAAATACATGGAGGGAGCATGTACGAAAGAAAAAGAGAACAGTGGGGGAGTTCTTCAGCTTGATTTCCTTGAATATCATGTCCAATGAACAGGCTTGAATCAGGCTTGGGTGATTAAACTTATCTTGATATGAATATGATCTTTTTATTTGTATGCCCTGTTCTACAACTTGGATTCACAAGCCATTAGCTCAGTCCCTTCCATAAGGACCTCTAGATAGATCACTGCCAATGAAAGCAAATTTGCAGGAAAAGTGTACTAAAAGTTTTCGAAGAACTGAATTTGAATGCCATGTACAACTTAACTATAGAAGCATATGAGAAAGCTATTGGCTAGGGTTTTTCTGATGTAGTCATGTAGCTTCCATACTAAATGGGAACCACTTAAGAATTTCTTTCCTGGAGATCTTATGTTTCCAGCTAACTTATCTATCCTTATTTTCTAGGCCGCAAACATAGTTGCCTCAAATATACAGCCTTTTCAGAACCTAGTAGTTTTGGTAAGTTCTAATATGCTTTTCCTTCCTATTGTATTTGATTTTTTTCTCCCTTTGTCCATGTTTTCCTTTTTTCATATTGTGGAGCAGCATGTGTTATGTAACTTTGAAATTTCTCAAATTGCAGAATTTCATTGGAGAAAAACTCGGCAGCGTTGAGAAGCTTTCTTGGGTTGAACATCACATCAAAAAAGGCTTCACTGGTTGGTAGTCACTATTAATCTCTTTATGGACATGTCTTATGTAAAGGTGTGCCTAAGTGTTGAAACTCAAGGCGTTACAGCCCCAGGCATGCCTAAGTGCAACTGGTGCCCTTTTTTCTTAACGTCTCCAATCTTTCCTCTCATGGTCCTTGGTTATTAGTATAGTGCCTCACTTCCTTGAGGCACGTGGTTCAACGCTGCGCTTTGAGCCTAAGCTATGTAAACCCTAGCAACTTAGAGGGTGTTTGGTATTAGATATGAATATGTAATGGAAAGGGAATTTGTTAAAAGGAGTAAGGGTATTGTCAAGTTATTATTAAATATTGTTTGGTATAAAGAGAGATAAGGGAATGGGAAAAAAAAAAGAGGGCATGTACGCATCTTCTCAAAACTAGACTTTCTTCAACCACCAACATAACAATCGTCCCACCACCACATAAACCTCCGTTGAAGAGTATGAGTGGAGGAGGAAGATGATAATTTGAAGCTTACAAAGACGCACTATTACAGAGGAGAAGAAAAGGAAATTGTTATCGGTTACAATCCATTGGAAACAAAGTAAGGGTATTCATTACCCTTTGGTAATGGATTGGGTTAACCCAATCTCATACCAAACAACAACTAATGTAATGATTAAGTGAATCCCTTACATAGACTTAGAAAAAACCCATACCAAATACCCCGTTAGTGTACTTTATGCGTTTAAAAAATTGTATGGAAGGTGATTGGTCCATGTCTGTGTGGTAGACGTGATTTACCTTTATATGAGAAAATTGTTTCTTGTATTTGTTTCCTTCAGTTTCCTTGCTAGTACAAGGTATATGTCATACATGGGACGAAGGGGGTATTTTAGATATTCTACTATTTGTTACTAATAGAGCTTATTAGTATAAATAAAGTAGAGGGAAATGGGAAACACATTAAGAAATTGTATTAGATTTTTAGGGTGAGCTTTATACTCATTCTTGGAAAAGTGCAAGCCGCTCGAATGCTTGTGTTACTATCTCTCTATTGTAATCTTGATTACAGTAATATACATCCTTTTACATTCTCATTCAAATTCTTTACTACTTTGCATTTTTTATCCACCTTGAGGGCAAGATGAAACTTCAAGCGTTCGGTAGTGTCATTCTTGGGATTTTGCTATTAGTTAGTTATAGAGCTTGTTAGTATAAAAAAGGCCGAGGGAAATGGGAAATGCATAAGGAAATTGTATTAGATTGTTAGGGATATTCGCACTGTTCTTCTCCTCCATCAATTCATGACAATTCTTTGACCCTTGGTTATCTATTTTGTTTTTGATTTCAGCATTAGAGAAACTATTAGCAGGATATTCGGGCAAATATGCTACGGGGGATGAAGTTTACTTGGTTTGTCTCCCTTGTTTACATCTATTTGTGCTTTGTTCCTTTATAAATTTGAATATTGAGACTTAATTATAGTTCTAGTGTTGACAATGATTCTTAACTTCCAATTGCACTTTGGTGGAAATATAAATTTTTTTTGTTCTGTTTTTGGTGGGTGGGCAGAGCGGTAGATTGCAGGTGACGATGGGGCGGACGTGAGAATAATAGGACGCAAATTAAAATTATAGATATAGGCCTGTGCCCCTTTAGAATAAAGTTTACATGGTAGACGAAAAGGTTAAACTTTCTGCACAGGTATATCTGTTCAAGTAATTCAATGCAGATAATTGTACTATATGCAGGCAGACTTGTTTCTAGCACCCCAAATCGGGGGAGCAATTCAGAGATTCCAGATGGATATGGTATTATTTTCTTTCTTCGTGTTTTTTTGTTCAACTTTGTATTACGTTACTCACTCAATATCAATAGCATCATTTCGGCTTTTGCCTCATGGCCTTTAGAAGAAAAACTTGGCATAATACTAAGTCGTTAATAGTTATCCGTTTCAGTTTTTGTGAAGTTTTAATAAAACGTCTTCTTGGGATTAACAGGCGGAGTTCCCACTCTTAAAGAGGTTAAATGATGCATATTCAGAAGTACCAGCATTTCAGAATGCTGTACCGGAGAAGCAACCAGATCCGATGACCACATCCTAGGTTAGTTAATTGAACCTTGCATCAGTCATGCATGTTTGGACGAGGAATGGTTCACATATATGTAGTACCTAATAACTTTTAAGCCTTGTTTGGATGGAGGGAAATGGAGGGAAAAGAAAGAAATGGATTTGGAGGAATGGAAATCTCCTTGTTTGGATAGCAAAAAAGGAGGGAAAGGATTTGGAGGGATTAAATCGCTTTATTCTGTTAACATCTAAATCTCTTCATAAGAGGAAAGATTTGGAAAGAAAATGAAATTATTTTCTTTCTGCTCCCCTTCCTTCCTATACAAACAATAGAGTCTTTTCTCTCTCTTCCCCTCCCCTTTCTTTTCCTTCATTTCCTTCTCCTTTCATCTCTTTTTTTTCTCAACTAATTTGCTATCCAAACATAGTGTCAATGAGCTTTTCATGTGAGATCATCTGCTTTTGTTCTCTTTTTGTTACACGGTTTTCCCATGGGACTGATTGTGGTTCATGAACCCGTATTATCTGCAATGGCGCCAGGTCAATTCCATTTCAACTGTGTTTTGGTTAATTTTGTCTCTTTGTTTTCCCAACAATTTAACAGCCATTTCTAGTTCTCTTCAGCGCTAATTTAGTTCTCGAACCATGTGACTGAAAAATGTCATACTCCAATACAATCCCTTTGTTTCCCTTTGCTAGGCAGCAGGCCCTTTATACAGCCGCTGAACAGCTCTTCAGGGAACAAGAATGGCATGACGAGCATTGAATTCCTTCAGCATGTTGTAGTATCCCAGCTCCAGGAGGCGCTACCCGACTATCCCGGAATGTAAAAAAACCTGAATAATACTCCTATTTTGTTTTCCTGCCCAACAATGGAATTTGTGTACCTAATATACATTCAGTCTGTAATATAAACTTCTGTACTATATTTGTATCAAACCGTTGCGACTTGCGACGTTATGCAATGCAGCGTCCTGTATAAATGAGACACTACATAATTCTTTTTGTAACGTGACACCGGACTTGTATGGATTATTTAGTACTTCTATATGCAATATCGTTGGCCTGTCGGCTGTCGGTGATTTGCCAAGTCTAGTCTTTGTTTGGACTCAATTTTTAATCATGTACAACCTATTTATGCTAATGAAACCTTCCAAATTCAAAAAATGTTGAAGTATAATCATTTAACTAATCCTCATTTGCACCTTAAACTCATCAGATCTTTCAGGTTTGAATTTAGGTCGTTCAAGAGCCTATGGATCAGGGTTTGGTTTTAGGTCCACAAAAACTTAATGAATCTATAAGTCTGATTAGACCTGATTCATGATCATCCCTAATTAGACTTACTCTCTCCCTCGAAAACATTTGCTACGACGAAAAAAGGTGGGAGATTAAAAGAAAGTAAATAAAAAAGCATGAATAAAATGATAGGAGAGTTTAAGCACAAATTGTGACACGTCTCAGAAATAGGTTAATTAGCTCCGGACCTCCGGTGCTCAACTAATACAAAATAAATTTACATATATGACGTCTTTATTTTTGAATTCTCTCACCAAGAGACAAATCACAAATAATTAAAAAAGACATATGAGCCATGAGGTCCTTGACAAAAGAGGTCTTAGTAAATTACTATAATTTATGAAAGTTTTGTGATTTTAATTTACGTTTTTTGTTTTGTTTATTTTACAATTATTCTTTTTGTCTAAGATAATTTATAAATCTTAATTATTGATTAAATATTTTTTTAAAAGATAAAAATGCATCAAATTACTTTGACATACTCCCTTCGTTCTTTAATAAAGTTTCCACAAAGAATATTCACGAGAATTAAGAAAAATTGAATCTTTTAGATAGTGGATATATTATTATATTGAATAATAAATTTAATGGAGGAAAAGTAAGGACTATAAACAATATAAAAATATTAAAAGAAGATTTGTGGAAAATATATAAGGATCAGAATTAATAAAAAATATTTTTATAAAGTAAGTAGAAAATACGTGAACACCATAAGAAATATAAAAATATTAAAATAAAGTTGGTGGAACATATTTGAGAAACAAAAGTATTATTATTTAAATATATTAAATAGGGATAAACAAAATTATTTTTATTCAAATATTATGATAAAAATATAAAAATTCTTTGTAACAACACCAAATTGAACACCCAAACCAAAATTAGAAATGGAAAATTCTTTCCGAACGAAAGCATTATGTATATTAACAATGTAGCGAAATATTACAACTTCCAAAGTTAAGAGTATGGCCAGCACAACTCCTCTTAACTCTTCATTGTCGATGGTGATGTGAATCTCTCTTTCTTACTCTGTTTGAGAATCTACTCCATGATTTGATTTGCTTCCTAAACTTCCGTTTATTTTGATTTTACTGTACGAATAGGCGAGTTCAATATCTGAATCAGAAGCTAATAGGAAGCCAAACCTGAAGCTTTATTCCTATTGTAAAAGTTCATGTGCTTGGCGTGTTCGTATTGCGCTTAATTTGAAAGGTCTCTACTTTCTAATTGACCTTTTTCAGGGAAATCGATTTTGTGCATTTTTTCTTGTAGTGATTTTGGCTTTCTGGGTTTGTAATTCTGTATAATGTTGGGCTCTTTTGGGTGCAGGTTTGGATTATGAGTATAAAGCGGTGAATTTGTTGCAAGGAGAACAGTTTAGTGATGGTTAGGTTCTGCCCACTATTATTTTGGCCTTTTTGTTCTTGTGGTGCCTTTTTTCAAATTTGAAAAGAACATCGTCTCGCGATGAGACCGTTAAGAAACAATAACCGCAAAATCTCAAAATGTTGGGGATTAGAAAATCTTAGGTTAGTCTAGGGGTGGATTTTTTTTTTTTTTTTTGTCTTTGGGACATGGGTTTTATTCACAGCACCTGTAGCAATGATAAATTTTCCCTTCCTTTGTGAAGGGATCAGAAGGGGTCACAACGACACCCACAATGTCACTCACAAGACGATCAACCAATAACTCTAACAAATCAACCCAATAGTAAAAATAATCAATAATAAACGAGAAATAAATCACAATCAACACACAAATTATACGTGGAAAACCCCTTCTATCGAAGGATTAAAACCGAGACCTTTTGAGGAGTCCACCCTTATTTCTCTTATTGATAATTGAGGGAAAAAGAACCCTAAGTCAGTTTTAAAAAGGTTCATACACCCACAAACAATAGTCAAGAACAATAAGAGATCAAAAATAGCGTAAAAGGTGAAGAATAGCACCAAAAATGTCAGGTCTGTTCTGACAGCAATTCCGACCAAACCGGAGCTCCAAACGACGATCAAAACCTGTCAAAACGAAGCTCTAGATGTCAGGAACAAGCTCACCAAATTTCAGCAAATTCAGACCACGGGAACTCCTCCGATCGACCACTTGATCAAGCTGGTGCTGGCTGAAACGAAAATCACAAAACCCTCTCTCTCTTTTTTGTTGTTTTGTGCGTTTTTTTTTTTTTTTTTTTTTCTGAAAATGGTTTGCCTTCCTTGCTGATTACATAAAGCCAAGTAATGACCCTTAAGCTTCTCTTAGAAGCCCCATAAATAGGTCCATTAATAAAAACCCAAAAAAAATATTACCCAAAGTAATAAAAGTATTGTATAAATGGGCTGGACTCATAACACTTTGCCCATTTAGATTCTCTAGTGTATCCTCGAGAAAAATAGATTGGGTTTTGGAGTCGGCTACTCGGCTATATAAACCAATGTATCAGTACTTACGGTTGAAATTTGAACAATTTTGGCAAACACTTTGCTTTTGAAAACTAAAAAAGTATGTACTTTGTTTTGCAAATAGATTTACTTGTAGAAAAAGGTTGCTAACATAATTTTGGATGTTGCCTTGCCATACTAATCTGAGGTTGTTGATGTTTGCCACAATTTTATTTTGGACCATTTTAAAATCATTGACAAGCTTCATTAAATAGTACACCCTCCATGTCACTACAAGTGTGTTATTTGCTTATTTGTTCCGCTTACCACAAGTGTCTCAATTCATATCCTTATTTAGAAAGCTTTTTGTGGTTTGTTTGAGCCCCATGCGGTCTCCAACTTCAAATTATATCGACAAACTTATAATTTTATTTTTATTTTTGCAAATGTTAAAGGGACACTTATGCTGAGATTGAGGGAGTATGGTGCTTTGGTATTCAAAGTGAAAGCAATGTGGTTAGAAAAAGAAGAGGAGGATTACTCTGTTGTAACCATCCTGTATTTCATAAAACATGTTTGCTTATTGAATCAAGCTATCCTTTTAGAGAGCCCGTGTGGAAATTGTTACTACCTCAGTAATTATCTTTGTGGTTAGATAGAATTTTTGTTGGACTGAGTTACCGAGATATATGAGTGTGCTAGGAACGCCTCTTTTCTCGCCTTGTGAGTTGTGATTGCATTTTTCAGCTTAGTAGTTTTTATCACTTATAGTATATTGCTTAGTGACCTAATAAGTGATGTCATTTCTTTTTGTTTTTTGTGTTTTGTAGAGTTTCTGAAGCTGAATCCTCTTGGTTATGTGCCAGTTCTGGTGGATGAGGATGTAGTAATTGCTGATTCACTTGCAATTATAATGGTCAGTATGCACCGTTTAATATGCATAATAATGAGCGTTCTGCTATGAACGAATATTTTGGATACTTGATTTACGAAAGGGTAAAATAGGTAATTTCCATGCTAGGGAAAACTTGGGGGATAAGTTAGATTAAGAGGGGGGTTTATTATAAATAAGGGGAATTAGAGAGTTATTGATAATCATGAATCTTGTAAGGTTTCTGTTAAGATATTCATTTTATTACAGTTTCTGGAAGAGAAGTATCCTCAATATCCATTGCTGCCTCATGATCTTCAGAAAAGAGCGATCAATTACCAGGTGTGACATGCTTTACTTTACTGTTTTAATTGACACTTATTTGTATTATATCTTAATGGTGAGCCTGTTCAAACAAATTAATTCACTAATGTCTCAGGTTAGGTATAAAATTAGCATTATGGTTGTGCTTGCTAATTATTCTTATGCATTTCAATATAAGGTTACACTGTTGGAATGTGCTTCTTTAGCAAACTAGTTCCTCCGATTTGTAACATTTTGATGTATAATAATTTTAGTTTATTCCTATTTTGCATTGCCTTATATGTTAATTAAATTTTTGTGTTTGGGTATCGATATGGGTACATATCCAATTGTTTTACTTTCAAAGTCACTAATTTCTTGATTGTGAAGCGTGAACACCATCCTAAGTTTGATCATGTTGAGGGGTGGAATAGCTCCTACCTGTTTGTGACCTCTAAAATTCGAGTTTTACCTTGAGTTTGTCGAGCCTAAAAATATGAGATTCTTTTGTTCTTGAACTTGAGGTTGAGCCAAGCCAAAGCCAAATTGAACCAGAGCCTCCAATTAAATAAGTAATTCTTAATTAATAAATCAAAGTATTTATAAAATTCTAAGAAAAAGAATGAATTCTGCAAAATTATGTTAATTATATTTTGAAAAAAATGTCCGAGCCAATTTGGGTCTCATTAATGGTTTGAGTGCAGTTTTGTCCAAGCAGAGCCTATTAGAGACCATGAAAAATCCAATGTGGATTGAAATTTTGTTGGCCATGAAAATCCAATGTTGCATTATAAAATACATGGAGGGAGCATGTACGAAAGAAAAAGAGAACAGTGTGGAGAAGTATTCAACCATGTTTCCTTGAAATTTTCTTTCTATATTGATGAAACAAAAAGACACTTGATAAGACCTCTTTGCAAGTGTAGAAATGAGGCAACCAAGAACCTCTTCACAATACCAAGGCATGAACAAAATATGAAATCAAAAAAACGAGTTTATGGCTTGAATCATTGATAAACTTGAAAGCAGCAGCTCATTGGATCTATTCTTTTGTATGACTGAAAATCTTAATTATAATTCTTTCTTTTAAGCTTTTTTGCTTTCTCCCATGAAGCTAAAAAGAGCGTGCTTTAGACTTTCCTGCAATCTGCATCCAAATAGAAGAGGACAATAATATGTCTAAAGGATGGTAATATGTCTTGCATCTTCTTTCATTTAGCCTCGCATTCCATGTTGAATTATAAATGGTTTTCTTTTTCTCTCTTCGTCCTTTCCAACTACATTTGAGTTTGGATTCTAAATTTATTGTTTCTTTCTTCTCTGTGGTTCTTGTCTGCCATAAGTTTGCTTAGGCTATTACTGAAGTATATCTCTCTTATTCGGTTTTTTTTTTTTTTGGTTTATATGCTACATATGCTGGTTGCATTTTCCTTGATAAGTTATTGAAGCCTTTTTGAAATTATTTCAATATAATTTTTAAATTTTGTGTGCTGGCTCCTCTATTTTTGGTTTTCCCACTGCCCAAAAGTTTCTGCTATCAAAATTAACTCTACTCCAGTTCTCATCAATAAGTGTGATGTGGAAACCACACTCTATTATTCCTGCTTCTATGACCTTTTAATACGATTTTTGGCCTTTTTGTAGATGCACATGATCAAATCAGAATATTTTTTTTGCAGACCTATTAAATTTTTGGTTAGGGCTGGACACAGGACTAGCTTGACTTGATAATCATGTTGCTTTTATTTGTATGCCCTTTCTATAACTTGGATTTACGAGCCATTAGCTCAGTCCATTCCATAAGGACCTCTAAGTAGATCATTGAAAATGAAAGAAGAATTGCATGAAAAGTGTACTCAAAGTTCGAAGAACTGAATTTGAGTGCCATGTAAAACATAACTCTTGAAGAACACGACACAGTTATTGGCTAGGGTTTTGCCGATGTAGTCTCCATACTAAATGGGCACCGTTTAACAATTTCTTTCATGGAGATCTTATCTTTCCAGCTAACTTATCTATCCCTCTTTTCTAGGCTGCGAATATAGTCGCCTCAAATATACAACCTTTTCAGAACCTAGCTGTTTTGGTAAGTTTTAATATGCTTTTCCTTTCTATTGTATTTGATTTATTTTCTTCGTTTGTCCATGTTTTCCTTTTTTCATATTGTGGAACAGCATGTATGATGTAACTTTGAAAATTTTCAAATTATAGAATTTTGTTGAACAAAAACTTGGCAGCACTGAGAAGCTTTCTTGGGTTCAACATCACATCAAAAAAGGCTTCACTGGTTGGTAGTCACTATTAATCTCTTTATGGACATGTCTTATGTAAAGGTGTGCCTAAGTGTTGAAGCTCAAGGCGCTACAGCCCCAGGCATGCCTAATTGCAAATGGTGCCCTTTTTTAACGTCTCCAATGTCTCATGTTCCTTGGTTATTAGTATAGTGCCTCACTTCCTTGAGGCACGTGGCTCAAGGCTGTGCTTTGTGCCTAAGCTATGTAAACCCTAGCAACTTGGCTTTCGTTTTGCGTTTTATGGAAGGTAATCTTGAATTACAGTAATATACATCCTTTTACATTCTTATTCAAATTCTTTACTAGTTTGCATTTTCTATCCACCTTGAGGGCAAGTTGAAACTTCAAGCGTTCTGTAGTGTCATTCTTGGGATTTTGCTATTAGTTAGATATAGAGCTTGTTAGTATAAAAAAGGCCGAGGAAAATGGGAAATGCATAAGGAAATTGTATTAGATTGTTAGGATTAGTTATATACTCATTCTTGGAAGAGTGTAAGCCTCATGAATGCTTACGTAACTATCTTACTATTGTAATATTGAATTACAACAATATACGTTCTTAGTTAAATTCTTTACTCTTTGATTTTGTTTGCCTTGAACCAATATTCTGGAATATTGATGCACCCAGTCTATTAAAGTATATTGCCTCTTGCTTGAAATTCGAATATTGTTGTGTGACGTTCTTGGCATATTTTTAAACAAAATTCAAGTTTATATGTCGAAAAGTCCAAAACCACTAGATTTTACTTCCCTCATACCCATTTTCTAGAATTGCGTATGCTAATGGATTTTTCTGCCAAATAGCTGAAACAATGCCATAAGTTGCTTATGTTCAACCATGAGATAAAGCAGCTTGCTTTGTTCGTATTTTTTGCCTGGAAACTATTACAAACTTTCGTGAATCTACCTTAGTCACACCTTTTCGTGAAGGTAGAAAGTGTACCGAGTCATGCAAGTCACGAATAGCAATATGTTTTTCTGGAATACAATAGCATTTGGGTGTTTGCAAATGTAAGATGGGTCTTGAATCTGATTGTCCTTTTTGATGTTTAGAAATGGGGTGGTCCAGGAATGAATAGCTTTTGGTATCCACCTTTGAACATCATAGTGGACACATTTGTTTACCATCTTACCTTAGACACCACGTATTCGCACTTCCATATATTGACTGCTTTTGTTTCATTGATCAAATATGCTCCATCAACTTTGCATGGTGACAATCAGCAATAATAGATTATCTATTTTGTTTTTGATTTCAGCATTGGAGAAGCTATTAGCAGGACATTCGGGCAAATATGCTACGGGGGATGAAGTTTACTTGGTTTGTCTCCCTTGTTTACATTTATTTGTGCTTGGTTCCTTTATAAATTTGAAATGTAGAGACTTAATTATAGTTCTAGTTGTTGACAATGATTCTTAATTTCCAATTGCACTTTGGTGGAAATATTGTCGCTCACCAAGTCACCAGTGCAGGTACTTTTTATATAAATTTTTTTTTTCTGTTTTCGGTGGGTGGGCAGAGCGGTAGATTGCAGTTGACGGTGGGGCGGACGTGAGAATAATAGGACGCAGATTACAACTATAGATATAGGCCCGTGCCCCTTTAGAATAATGTTTACATGGTAGACCAAAAGGTTAAACTTTCTATACACGTATATCTGTTCAAGTAATTCAATGCAGATAATTGTACTATGTGCAGGCAGACTTGTTTCTAGCACCCCAAATCGGAGGAGCAATTCAGAGATTCCAGATGGATATGGTATTATTTTCTTTCACAATATTTTGTTTCTTCGCTTCAATATCAAAGCATCATATCGGCTTTTCCCTCATGGCCGTTAGAAGAGAAACTTGGCATAATACTGTGAAGTTTTAATAAACCGTCTTCTTGGGATTAACAGGCAGATTATCCACTCTTAAAGAGGTTAAATGATGCATATTCAGAAGTGCCGGCATTTCAGAATGCTGTGCCGGTGAAGCAACCAGATGCGATCACCACATCCTAGGTTAGTTAATTGAACCTTGCATCAGTAATGCGTGTTTGGACGAGGAATGGTTCACCTATATGTGCTACCTTATAACTTTTAATGAGCTATTCTTGTTACGTCTCTGAGTGAAACGATCTCAAAACAAGATATGCTAATAATTAGTATTATTGTGCTATTTAACCCATATGTGAGATTGAAACGCGTCTCACGGTGAGACCGTCTCATACAAGAATTTGTGACTTTTAATCTAGGTAGATATGTCTGTCAAATCTATCATTTTTCATCCTAGAAAAGCCCAGAATTTCAGGGGTTTGTGATGATTTCGGGTTATAGCGTACCCAACAACAAAATATATCAAAGCTTTTGTTCTCTTTTTGTTACATGGTTTTCCCATGTGACTGATTATGGTTCATGAACCCGAATTATTGCTGTCTGCGTTTGCGCCAGGAATATTCTATTTCAACTGTGTGTTTTGGTTAATTTTGTCTCTTCATTTTTCCCAACAATTTCATCAGCCATTTCTAGTTCTCTTCATTGCTGATCTAGTTAGTGACAAATCGAACCATCTGACTGAAAAAATGCAGTCTCCAATAGAATCCTTTTGTTTCCCTTTGCTAGGCAGCAAGCCCTTTATACAACCGCTGAACAGCTTCAGGGAACAAGAATGGTACGATGAGCATTGAATTCCTTCAGCATGTTGTACTATCCCAGCTCCAGGAGGCGCTACCTGCCTGTCCCAGAATATAAGAAAACCTAAATAATATGTTGTTTCCTGCCCAATAATGGAATTTGTGTACCTTATATACCATGAGTTAATCAGTCTGTAATATGAACTTCTGTAATACATCTGCATCAAACCGTTGGGACGTTATGCTATGCAGCGTCCTGTATAAATGAGACACTATGAAATTCTTGTATGGATTATTTAGTACTTCTATATGCAATGCCGTTGGCCTGTCGGCTGTCGGTGATTTGCCAAGCCTAGTCTATTGTGCAGCTGCTTGAGGGTTTATGTCTCATTGTTCTTGGAAGTTGAGGTCTTAACTCTTAAGGTGCACCGGCATCCGAAAGGATGATATACTTCATCCACGTTCTTGATAGCAACTTCACATCTTGTGTTTTATGTACTGTAATCTTATTTGATTCGTTTCATATCATTCTTTTATAATATAACTTTATCAATTTTAATCATAAAAAATAAAAACTAAAATCTCAATTTTAGCTATTTTGTTTATAGAAATCCAACTTTGAAGTATTATTTATTTAAAAATCTATTGAATGCATCTTATTTTAAAAATCTCAACTATAAAATATTATTGAAAAATTCTGATTTTTAAAAATATTTTAAAAGGAAAACATGCATGACCTATAATTTGATGCCACATATTCATTTATATCCCTGTAAATTCTTGTATGAGACGGTCTCACTATGAGACGTGTCTCATATTTGAGAGTTGGATTAAATAGCCTAATAATAAAAACTTTTAGTATTATAGACCTTTTGTATAAACTCGTCTCATGATGAGACGATCTCATACAAAAGGGTTGTTTTATCTCTTGTAATAGTCATCATTAGTTCATCTTTATTAAAATAATATGCCTAAAAGTTAGAAATTTTAAAATAAAAATTTAAATTTGAAACTTTTTAGATTTGAAAAACTCAAAGTTGTTATATTTAATTTTAACTTTTTTATATTAAAAATTAAAATATTATATATAATAGCGTAAAAATAAGTGTTGTGACCACGAAGGAGAATAGTCGGAAAAATAAGGTCGAGTTTTTATGTTATTGATTAAATGAGTGATTTTTTTTTTGGGAATTTTCCAATAATTTTGCATCAATTTCAAAGCTTACAAATGAAAAGATTTGGAAAATATTAATTTTTTGTGTCTGTGCTTTAAAAATTGTCCAATAATAAGTCTCAATGAAGATAAAATTATTTTGCTACTAATCATTGAAAGTAAAAAAGATTTTTTTTATTGTCTTTATTACACTCGTATATATCATTATACTCCTTTGTCTCTTTGAATTAGCTATACAATGCAGGAATGAAAAGCTTTTTAGATTTATTGCAGTAAATTAGTTCTCTTTAAAATTTCAAAAAACGATAATGAGTTTGCCCAGCTTCAATAGCTCAAGATTAGTTGCCCAATATATTGCTATGAAATTAGCAATGTTCAAGTGCTAATCATATGCACAAACCAAGTATAATATAAGGATCAAATAAGTTTCTACTTCACTTCCGGACCACAAACCATGTCGAATTTGAATCGCCACCAACAGACTCATCCAACTAGCTTCCCTAATCGGATGGACCAACTCAAAGTACACCTCAATCACGTTGAGCATAAACCCTCAAAGGTAACATTCAAGTACCGGTTTGTCCTGAAGGCTGAACGTAAAGTACTCAACATGGGAGCTTCGACTAAATAACAAATCCGTGGTTTCAACTTTCAAGTTACAACATTTCAACATCTACATCTACACAACCTATCGAAAACATTTACAAAATATGATAACGGATCATGTAGTATTCTTATTTTAGGAAGATCCGGGACTCTTGATCTTCTTCCTAGGTCTCATATTACTTGCAGTTATAAGTTTGTAGTCCGAAGACGCCATTTCACTGAATTTACCAAAATGTTCCTCATAGAATTTCCATATTTCCCACCTAAAGACACACCATGGAAATATTTTAGAATGAATGTATACAAACAAAATTAAACCCCTTCACTTATAAGAAGAAACAACTCGTCTTGTATGAGACGGACTAATATAATTAGCTCATTTCTCTAATTGATCACTTTAACAGACTAAATAAGAATTTGTGTAAATACCAGTATGCCAAGAATTGATACGGTTCATATCTTCTATACATCGCTTCTACAACTTCTTGAACTTTCTGAATAGTTGTCGTTCTCCCATGAACCTGCATCGACAAAATGGTCAAGATAAGCTAATTTCTCCGATAGGGGTAATGTAGTATAAAAGAAAGAAGTCCGACCTGTTTCAAATGCCTAATAGTTTCTGAATCCGTAGGGACAACATTATAAAACCCTAAGCACATCAGTACATTTCCGCGTGTGAAAGGACCGTATCCCTCGATTTGTTTGAGCTTGTCATCCACAGTTTTGTAGTTCGATAAGCTAGTTTCCATGCAGAACGCTTCAAGTTGGTCGAGTTGGATTGTCCCTTGAATAACACCCTGTGCAAGTTTCAGTATTCGACCAGCTCTATACCCAAGACCACACCGCTTAGCCAGAAATTTCTCATCTAAGCTCGATAATTCTGTTGGGTTTGGAAAGTTTCCTGTGTTTAGGGTAGTGTACACCAAACCTCCTAAAACAACGGAATTTTCATTAACTTTAAGATCGGGGGTGCTAGCCTCGTCTACATTTTCATCTTTTGCCGATGAGACAGAAGTTGTGACTGATATCTCCTCGTGTTGAAAGCCATTAACCGTTTCAGCAGATTTCATAATTGCATAATCAGTTATAGATTCATTTACCGCATCTGCATTTTCTCTGCTTACAATCTTTTGTCGTTTTTGCTTTCTCAGCGATTCTTTAACTGCTGGTGTTGTTGGGATGAACATTTCACGCCCATTAGCAAATTCTGATTTCGCATGATCATTCGAACTTTCAGATTGACACCGTAATTCCAGCTGAAGATCACAAAGGGATTTTGACATGCTCAGAGTCCTAGGCCATCTACAAGGTGTAAACAAGTAACAATATATCACTGGCACGCGGGTAAAATTATATGGGTTTCGCACCGCATCCGTCCCAGTTGGAGCAGGTATGGGTATGATTTTGGTGGGTAGTGGGTGGGTATGGCCGTATGGGTATGAAAAGTCCTACTCGCCATGAATAGTGTGTAGGTGGTGTGCATGAAAAGTCCTATTCATGATCACAAATAAAAGTCTTCCATACTGATTTACACAGGAACGGAAATGCAGATACTCCCATCTCATTCGACATTCCTATAGTCTGACAATGCAGACACTGAAAAACCAAGCCCTAAAATGAGCACTTAGCATGATAATTGATATCTGAAGACAATGTGGCCAAGAAAATTGTAGCACTGGGCAGTTCTTGTACATGGCAATAAAACTTCTTCAAATACATCTTGGGAGAGCCTTAGTAACTAGTAAGAATGATTACAAAGCACATTGCATACTGTATGATTGCTTAAACCCTTACAACCCGTTTGGTAATCGGTACTAAATAGTGGGAATGATAATGAAAAATTAGTGTAATTTTGATAGGAATGGCCATGTACTAATGTTTATTCTCCTCTAACAATTGCATTACCATGTGACATTAGGTGGCAATGGAAAATTGTGAACAAAAAATTTTTTTATGATCAAACTTTCATGAAATGACATGATACATATTACGAAAAATTTACACTAGAAATCATTCTCATTAACCACCAATTAGTATGATAACCAAACGAGCTGTTCGACCTAGCTGAAAGCCTTAGACTATTAAAAACAACATATCTATTCCTATCAAATTCATTAATGGATCCACAAACCATTTAATTTTACAATATGAAAACCAAATAATACATTAACATTTTATTACCAGAATGTCAATAAGTGACTCCACTTATACTGAAAATTGACGGTCACACACGAGTACATAACCTTATCATTGTTAGTGTACGGTTGTTTCCTATTGACCCGTGTAGAAAAATGCACATCATCAGATAAGTGATTGGAATATAGTTCATTATAATCTAAAACAGGAGTGCAACATACCAACATAGAACATAAAACTTCACAAACCCAAATCAATTCATATCTAAAAAGCTCAGGAAAATAGAGAAAGAATAATACATACTGGCAATTGCAGAAGAGAATAGCTTTAACCATATCCTCAAACAAAGTAGGAGATCTAAAAACCCTACCAAAACCCATTTTCTTAGCTTGAGTATGCAATTCTTGAAACTCCCTAACTTTGATCTCTTCTCTCTCCGATAATCTCAGCATCCTTTTTACTTGCTCCACCACCGCTTCCTTCTCCTCCGCCGAGAGCCACTGTTTTCCATAAACACGAATAAATACTTCGTCCGAAGACTGCCCAGATGATATGCGGACGAGTGCGGAATCGCTGCAGGCATTACCATTGATAGAGAGAGAAAGACGGAGGGGTCGGATGAGGGATTTGGTTTGTGGGTCCCATTGGTTGGGCGCCATGAGAAAGAGCCCATGGCTGCAAACTGCGTTTTCAAGGTTGAAGGTTGAATTGGATTCTTCCAATGGCAATTTAATATCAACGAATGAAATTGAAGGATTATTGTTGATTTTATGGTGATTGGATTGTTTTTCTGGAGTGTCCTCCATTTTTTGATACGCATTCAAATTAATCAACCAAAGTTCATCGGTTCATGTCCTCATAGTTGCACTCTTATGTCGCATTGAATTTGTAGTATAAAATAAAAAATTTTAAAAAATTTTAAGTATAAATTGAAGGAAAATTATTTTTAATAATTTCATATATTGTCCATTTGTTGTAAATAATTTCTACTATTAATTATTTTTAAATAACTAATCTTTGTGTAATTTTTGTTGACATCACTCATTTCCACAATTTAACGGCCAATATAAGTACCTATTAGTTGTTACACTAACTTATTTCATTGGTAGCTCCTCTTGATAAGTAAGTAGCTAAATAGCCGATTAAATGTGTCAAGAGGTGCTACTAGCAAAAAATATATAAAGGTTGAATTATTTAGAAATAATCAATAATATAAATTATTCACAGCAAATGGACAATAGATAAAATCATACACATAAAGTACCAAAAATAAATAAAGGAAAAAATAACAATAAATTCGAATAATTTAAGCGAAATATTTATTTTACTTTTCAACTCAATCTATAAAGACAAATAAGTTAAACAAGCAGTCATATTAAAAAGTTAATATCAAGGTTTTTCTCACTATTCTTAGTATAAAATTTAACCTAGCCTAATCCAAAAAAAAAATTGCATTTATGAAATGCATTGTCATTTGAGGGCAACAAATAATTAAGTGATTCAAAAACAATAAGGAAAGAAAAAGTTTGACGAATAATTAAAAAGTATTATAAGGGAAATCAACTACTCCTATTATCTTAGTTCGAGCTGCCTAAAAATAATAAGGAAACAAATTATTGCTTTTACAATTGTCTTAAATAATTGGCTTATTAGCCATTATTTTCAACTGGTCAAATCAGTCATAATTTTATCCAACAGTTTTAACTAACAATCATTTGTTAAACGAGTCCATATGTATCATTTTGCTCCATTATTCATTCATTTTTTTTCTCTATTACTCAAATTACATGAAACTTGGCAAAACAACAAATTATCAAATAATATTTTTTAAAAATTCTGTTTTATTCTTCTCAATGCATCTTTCGTATTACTATAACGTTATATATAAGTTTAAGTTATGAATGACTAAAAGTTAAAATTATAATTAAACATTGAATAACACGAAAACAAGAAGAGTAGCAAATACTAAAATCGCATGTACTATAACAATAACATAAAAAAATAACAATGATATTTTATTCATTTACTATGATAAATGAAACTAATTATTGGTATGAATATATGATTACTCGAGTGTACTCTCTCCGTTACAATTATTTAGCATTATTTGTTATTTTGGATGGTCTCACTCATTTTGCATTATTTTTTTATTTTTGAATAATGATCACTTTTAATTTTCTTTATACATTTCAACATCCTTTAAATATATGTGCACAATTTATTTTTTATCTTCATTTATTATCAAATATCTGTTTTTTTTTTTTCTATCTTTAAAGTTAATTCAATCGGACGAACTAATATACAATTACAAAAGTAATTATTAATTTATTAAAGTTGATGTGTCTAAATTCTTAGCACATGCGGTCAACTTCTATCATTCAATCATCCTCTTTCATATTCACGTTTCCATGTTATGGGTTGCTTTCTCTTTCTTGAAATAATTAACGAATTAAGCAATGGGAAATTAAAATATTTTGGTGTTTGTTTTCCTCTAATAATAACAAAATGTCCAAAACAATTTTGACTTTTTAAAAATAGATGTACTTCGTCCGTGGTTATAAATTTGCCTTATTTTTATTTTTTTTATTCTATTTAATTTATATTATTTTTTTATTTAAAAATAAATTTATATATTTTTAATCTCATTTATATATATTTAACTATATAAAATAAAATGATTAATAAAAAGATAGTTGAGTGTTAAAATATATTACATATTCTCGAACCTCAACCATCAGCTCTAAGACATATTATATATCTAATAATCTCAAAAATTTGCCAAAAAACTCTTATTTTTTAAAGTTCCCACTTCCCACTTGGCTGGAAGGGGCCGGGGAATATGTCAACATAAAACTTAGCAAATCGATTACAAAGAATAATTTGTAAATTATAATTTTAAATTTTATAATTTTTATGAATTACATTCTTACTGGTTTTTAAGTAAATTATTATAGTCATTTAATGTCTATAACGTTCAGGCCAAATCATAAAATTTCAATTATGTGATTAGACTTGTTTCGGTGATGAAACGAGGAAGTGGGATACACTTGAAATACCTGGAGATAAGTAGAAGTGTGATCAAGAGAAGCGACTTATGAGAGGAAGCGACCTGAATTCCTGCAACACAACACGTTAGCCTTGTCCGGGGGGTGATCTCCCGGAAAACCCCTCCGACGCTCAAGTTAGAACGTGGATATGAGAATATGGAGTAAGTGATTACAGAATGAATACAAAAAGGTGCAGTGGGTGATATTATTGGAGTGTTGGTATGCTAATGAAGTGGAGTATGAGCAAGGATGCTTAAGAGGGTTATTTTTTCAGATCCCTTCTCCTCTCTGATGGTTGTCCCTATTTATAATGTTGAAGGAGGAAGTTACTTCAGAGAGGAAAGGTGGAAGATCATGGGAGTAGTGGGAGTAATGGGAGGTGGACTGGTCATGGGAAGAATGGACAGTTATTCACCTTGAAACAAGGAGAGCCAAGCATGATTGAAGAGTGGAAGGTGGTGGGCAGTTATTCTCCTTAAAAGGAGGATGGCCAAAGAAGATAGATGACAGGGAAGTCAAGTATTCTGAAGGTAAAAAAGCCCATGGGCCCTCCATGGAAGACAGGAAGTCCAGCAGAAAACCCATTGACCAAAAGTCAAAGTCAATCCGGAAAAGTCAAAAGGTATCTTAGTAACATGATGCTAATTAATTAATAAATAAAATAATTGAGTAAACAATACCATGACAAGACTGTAATTCGAAAAAAAACAAAAAAAAATCTCATTTTAACCACTTACAAATTCGCAACATAATTCACTTACAAATTTGCATAACTTTTAATTTTAAAAGGAGGTGGTTAACCACTTAATCTTGCACTACTCATCATTTAGTTTGTCCAGTTGATTTTGTATTTTTTTTGACAATGATCTCACTTTTCTTCTTAAAATCTCATGTTTAGATATATTCTCTCCATCTTAACACTCATCTTTATCATCGACTTATTTTTTTCTTATTTTCCAACATGTTTTCTGTTCCACTAATTTTTAACCAAAAAACAGCAGGGTTAAATAAAAAAGAAACATAAAATAACACTTGCCTCTCTTTTTGGTGGTAAATGCCTAATTAATTAGTGTAATTTGTAATCACCACAAAAAGATAAAGCAAATACTAATATAATAAATAAATAAAGATAAATTAAAATTTTAAAAGTGCCCTACTCTATTAAATTCTTCCATATAAGAAAAATTCGCCAATATTACAAATCACTGTTGTTTACTTAGACTATCTCTTTTCGTGGTTGTCAAGGATGCAATTCAACTAAAAACTTAAGCTGATGGTAGAGGCCCAAAACATATTATATACTCTAACACGTCCCTCACAAAAGAGCCAATTGGGCTAGAAGTGTGGATGCGCATAAACGCTGAATATACCACTTTAAATAAAGGGTGGTTGAGATTTGAACTCGTGACCTCTTATCACTTTGGCTTCTAATTTCATGTCAAGAAACCAATTTAACCAAAAGCTTAAGTTAATGGTTGAGATCCAAGAGTATATTTTATACACTAACCAGTGGTGTGCAGTCAAACATAATGGGTGTGCCAACAACCTTTTATGAAATTTAATACTAATTTATAAGTAGAAGTATTCATTATTTAAAAAAGGAAAGTCAATATATGAATTTGGGTGCAATGCATTATTTGAGGGAAGGCAGTTCTTCATTCTTGTAATCTAGAAAGGATTCCTGCCTTCTGTTTGTAAAGAATGCTGAACAAATGTTCCTACAAATTTCTTAGAGAAACAAATTTTCTCATTTTGGAGCTCTCATATTGTTATTACATATATATTTTTGGTAATTTTTAGAGATAAATATTTTTTTATTACAAAATAGACCAAGGAAGAAAGATTATTTTCTATATAAAGTGGTATCTTTTTCCGACTGAGAAGATACTCGATTTTCAGAGATGAGAGTTTTGGGTTGCGGAATAATGGGTATTAGGAATGTGTTGTTTCTTGTATTCATTTGCTTTAGAATCAATGGTTCAGCATCACAAAGTGAAGATGGTAAGTTTTTTGTTCTTGTGTTACATTTTTTATATTGTTGTTTCAATCATAGTTTCTATGGGCGGAATATACTTTGTACAATGATGAAGAATGATTTTAGTTCTGCATTTAGTGAAAATCTCATTAAATCATGTATGTAAACTTACCGATGATGCTTATAACACGGGTCAATTGAAAACAATGACCTTTTGATACCACTAACAAAGACAAGGTTGTATACACTATTGGCATTGGGTAATGGGAAATTCTTTTTAGGTCCAAATATTACCTTCTTTGAAGATGTTCAGATGGTCTCTTATTAGATTAGATATAATCTATGGGCAGTAACTTGAATGCACAAAAACATTACCTTCTTATTAGATTAGATTAAATATAATTTAGTATTCTGAGTTTCTAAATCCAGCCTAGGTTGACCTTCCATTTATAGTAAGGGTACTCAAAATTTGAATGCACAAACTAAATTTTCATTTTATATTTTTTTCAAAAATCGAAATGAAAGGTGAAAAAGATTTCACATGAACGACCTTAAAACTTGTTTATTAGTTTATATAGTCGATCCTAATCTTTTTTGGAATTAAGGCTTTTACATTATGGCTTTTACATTATTATTTTTGTACATTTCAGTATGATATATGATCATGTGTCAAATGTTTATATAACATATGTGAGCATAACTAAACTTGTAATTTTGTGCATATTATATGATGGTCACCATCATCTGAAACTTTTGTGTATGGTTTTAGTTGGGGCGTTGCAAGCTCTAACATTAGACTGGGAGAATTTACCACCAAGTTGGAATAGTGGAGATCCTTGCGACAGTGGATGGGAAGGAATTACATGTACTAATTCACGTATTACTGGCATGTAAGTTATGGTCTATAATCACTAGACTGAGGTTCCGAAATAGTTTTCAAGTTTGAATAACCCGACTATTATTATGTTTCAGAACATTAGCAAATATGGGTTTAAAGGGTCAGCTAACTACAGATCTTTCGATTTTATCAGAATTGCAAATTTTGTATGTTTTTATGTTCTCCATAACTCGTGTTACTTGATAATAAGAATATGAATTTTTAGTTGATTATTCATCTAACTTGTCTGATTTTTGTAGGGATCTTTCATATAATAAAGCGCTAAAGGGCTCTCTTCCTCAGAGTATTGGACGCTTATCAAAGCTAAGAAGATTGTGAGAAACTTTGATGATTCTCCCAAATGTTGCGTTTTATTTGAGTTGAGGGTCTTATTGGCCGCAATCTCCTTATCTCTTTTGATAAAAGTATAGTTTGCTGTCATGATTTTGCCTTTTCATTAACTAACAACTTTTCGCCTTTCTTTTATGTGCAAGAATCCTTCTTGGATGTGGGTTTTCTGGCAAAATTCCCGACTCAATAGGATCACTAGAGCAGCTTGTAGACCTGTAAGAATACGTATTGCATAATTATGTCTTCTTATATTTTGAAAGAAAAATTTACCTAGAATAATCCAACATTTTATTGATTTTCTTACAATAATCTCAACTTTTAATTAACTATAAACAATCTTAATTTTAGGATCACTTACCTAAAAATGACCGGTTTTTGCAGGTTAATTGCCACACAAAATAAAAGAAAAATAAAAACAAAAATCAAAAATATTAAAATATACTTACTCGATTCTATTTTTTAATTTAAAATTTTTTTTCGATATTTTTATAATTAATCTTGTATTTATATTGTTATTTTGTTATGCAAAATAACTTGTTGTATAGGTTACTCGGTGTATATTTAGCAAATATCCCTTCTAATTAAAATTATTCATTATTAATAAAATGTTGAATTATTTTAAATAATTTTTCGTTTTGAATATTAATGATCAATGAATATTGGATGTTTCCGCATTACAGATCTTTGAACGATAACAAGTTTTCTGGAGAAATCCCGAGTTCGATTGGTAAGTTGAGAAAACTTTATTGGTTAGATATCGCTAATAATCAGCTTAGCGGCGACCTTCCTGTTTCAAGTGGAGACACACCTGGACTCGATTTGCTGGTTAACACGAAGCACTTGTATGTATACCTAGCTCTTCTATACGAAGACGGTGATTATTGTGTTCATTTTGGTTTCCGTTAGGTTGAATCGTAAATCTGACTATTCGTTTTACTGATTTCAGTCACTTTGGAATGAATCAATTATCTGGTACAATACCACCTCGTCTTTTTAACTCCAACATGACTCTAATACATGTGTAAGTGCGGTTTTGAATTACATTTGTCTGCATTCTTTTTCTTGGATTTGACTACTTCTGGTTCGCTTACTATCAAATGTATTAGAATTTAGATTATTGCTATGTGAACTGTGAAGGGATTTAATCATCCGGGAAAAGGGGGATTGACTGTGGAGGATGTTTTACCAAGTTGACTCCATTATTCCCCCGCAGTAATTCTAAAACTTTGTGGACATAAGCACCGTTTCATGTCCTTGGCTCTTCCAAACATTATACTCTATTGAACTAGCAGTAATTCTAGCACTGTTAAAGATCAAATTGCTCCATTAAGTATAAAGAACTTTGATGTTCTAAAACCCTCAACTAAGTTTTAAGCCACTTTGAGTTGTAATCAAGGTAGTGTGTTAGCTCTCCAACGGGGTGTTCAATGGGCCAGGCAAGACTTCCGTTTTATTACTTAAAATTATTATAATGCCCACTAATTAATTTTTAATAATTAAATAAATTATCGTTTATAATAAATAAATTATAGAGACCTATTGTATTGTCATTTATAATAATTTAATTATTCACTAATTATGCTATTTAAAATGGCTGTTTTCGAACCTTATTAAGTCTTTTTATAGCCCGCTTCATTTTAAGTATAGTAGAACTCATTTTTCACTCGACCCACTTTCAATTTTACAAAACCTTCTAAAAACAGGTCGGATAAGATTTCAAAAACGGGTCGATCCGTTGAACACTCCTAGTTGCAAGTCAAAGTAAAATATGAATGTAACACATGTTCTCTTCATAAAGGGCGTATGAGATTGAAACCAAGATTTATATATTATTGACTCTATCAGATAGTACGTTTCATGATTTTTGTACGTTAAAGCCCACCTTCCCTCTTACGTTTGATATATAATTATGTCAGGCTATTTGACAACAATCGCTTCACGGGAGGCATTCCTTCCACGTTAGGCCTTGTTAGAACACTGGAGGCAGTGTAAGTATCACACAAAGCATGTAACGTTTTATACGTTGATGTTTCATTTGTTTATACTATTTCTTCGATCCAGTCGTTTAGATAGAAATTCGCTGAGCGGGGATCTTCCAGATAATCTCAACAGCCTAACTCATGTCAATGAACTGTAAGCAAATTATGAGAATATGCTTGATCTATAGTAACTTCATTTTAATCCCTTCATCTTCTTAAAGCACCTTCCTCCTAACATTCTTTTGATTTTTTTTTTTTTTAAATTTCAGGTTTTTGTCCAACAATGAACTAAGTGGTCTATTGCCTGATCTAACCGGAATGGACAGCCTCACTAATTTGTGAGTGCAAATTAAATTACATATTTATCAGTCTTATGGATTGAGAACAAGAATTGAGGGTTATACATGGTTATGCTTGAATATATTTACATATTGTGTCATTATTTGGGTCATTTATGATTAACAATTTGTTTTGTTCTTGGTACTAAATAATGGTAATGAAAATAATTCGTAATGTAACTTTTCACGAAATTGGGGGTAATTGGATAATTAGGTTAGATTAATGAATTTAATTGAAAGTCAAAGGTGATTTACCTTGGTCAATGATAATTTAACAGGCCATCCGGTAAAGTGGCTGTATCGATGTTGTGTTTGATAATTTGAAGGTAGTTGTTTGTAAAACAAAATTTTTAATGCTGTTTATTCTAAAATGACTAAAAGGTTGTAGTTGATAATTGATCCTTCTCATAGGAATGAAACTCTGGTCATATAAATTTTTTTTAATCACAATATTTCATTACCACCTAATACCATCTCTCCAAATAGTAATGCATCAGAATGAATTTTGTGAAGATAATGAGATGATTAAAGTACAACAAGCATGACTACTAAACTTATCAAGAGATTTTCCTACCAGAATTACACTAACTTTCCATTACCATTTCCACTACTTATTACCAATAATCAAATAGGAAAGATGAGCTCTTCTTAACTCTTTAGCTATGATTAGTGGTTTTCGTGGGATTTGGCAATGGTTGTCTTTGGATTCCCATCAAGATGATATCTTGTTACTGCTATATTACCTAACAAATCGTAATTAATAAGCACCGATGTTGTTATTTGCAGGGACTTGAGTAATAACAGTTTTGATGCTACAGAAGTTCCACAATGGCTTCCTTCCTTACAGTCATTGACTACACTGTAAGCCCCTTGCATCCATCTCTACTTCTCAGCGCGACACGTTAGCCTTAACTCTAGGAACATAGGGTTAATAATCCATGTAGTTGTTACTAGTATAGACTACAGGGTGGACCGAACAATTATCTCTACTTGTCTGTAGAACCAACATGACTGTCATTTTTCTGCGAAATATGTTACAGAATTCAATATTAATATGATTTTTAATCAAAGGACTCGAGTTTCCCAATGTTAGAATGTTATACTAGATGGCGGATCGTGTAGGCAATGTAAATTCTCCCTTTTGCCCACATTGTTTTCACACTTCCATTAATCGATGTTCTCATATGTTTTTCCTTACAGAATGATGGAAGCTGCCGGACTTGAAGGACAACTTCCTCTCGAATTATTCGACATCCCTCAATTACAGAATGTGTGAGTCGTTTAAATCGGCTTTTTTCTATTAAAGGATAATGCTGATTTGTGTCCAATTGTAACATATTTTTGATCACTTTATAGGAGATTGAAAAATAACAGGATTAATGGCACTTTTGAACTTAGCAGTAGCTACAGCAGAAAATTGCAAAGCATTGATCTGCAAAATAATTCCATCACTGCAGTCACAGTGGGACCTGGATACAATTTCACTTTGATGTAAGTATTTTATTTCCATCCGCCCTAATGATATGTTCCTCGTTTTATTCACATAAGTATTATTTTAATCAAACTAGAACATAATATATCATGAGGTCTTAACCATCAGCTTAAGTTTTTGGTTGAGTTGGTTCCTTGACGTGGTATTAGAGTTAGCGTGACAAAAGGTCACGGATTTGAATCTTAACCACCCCTCATTTAAAGTGGAATATTCAACGCATGTGCGTATCCACACTTCTAGCCCAATGGGCTCTTGTGTGAGGGGGCGTGTTAAACTGTCAGAGTATATAGCATATCATGAGGCCTTAACCATCAGTTTAAGCTTTTAGTTGAGTTGGTCCTTGACAATACATCATTTCTATTATGTGCTCTGCAAGTAGTCCCTGGTTCGTTCTGTTCTTAGAGAACGCATTACCTTTTCGCAGATTAGAAGATAATCCGTACTGTCAAAACGCTGATGCATCGTCATCTTTCTGCAAAAGTCGGGGGGATCTTGGTTCCTCGTATACTAATCCGATATCTTGTATTCTTCCACGCTGTTCTTCGGAGCAAATTCCTAGCCCCACTTGCAGATGTGCATATCCATTTACCGGAACTTTGGTATTCCGAGCTCCACCAGCATTTGGGAACACACATTTTTTCACAAATCTGCAGCAGGATCTTTTGCAAAAACTTGGAAAATTCGGACTGCCTGTTGAATCTATTTCTTTGAGTGATGTTTCCGTGGATCAATTTGGTTACCTTAATATGCGCCTTGCAGTATTTCCGGCTGTGCAAGATCATTTCAATAGAACGGGAGTTTTCTCGCTAGCTTTTGTGTTCAGCAACCAGACTTACAAGCCACCAAAAGAGTATGGTCCATACGTTTTTTATGCTAGTACCTACACACAATTTGGAGGTTTGAGTCATTTTTGTCGCATCATAAATATTTCGAAAAAATTACTAGGAATAATACAATATTTTGTTTACTTCCCTACAACATCAACTTTTAATTAACCATGAATAATAATAACTTAACAACGTGTTTCCCTAGAATATTCATAACATGTTAATCAAACTATAGCAGATTGTATGAAAAAAATTTGGTAAAATTAGTTAATAAACTAAAGTTGGTATTATTCTAGAAAAAACACCACTAAGTTGGTGTTATTCATGGTTAATCAAAAGTAGGTATTATTATAGAGAAATTAACGAAAAATTGTATTATGCACGGTAATTTTGCCTAAATGTTGTTTTATTGTTAATCAACACTTATTTGTCTATACCCGCAGGAGCATCACGAAGTAATAATCAATCGCGTACAGGTATTATTGTTGGTGCTGTTATTGGAGGTTCTGTTCTTTTGTTGCTCTTACTATGCGCGGGAGGCTATGCATATCATCAAAGGAAGAGAGCCGAAAAGGCGAAGCAGCAAGCCAATCCATTTGGTATTTAGTAGCTTTATATAAGTATGTGAATGAGATATCAAAAATATGTAGTTTCTAATTTATGTTCCTTATTGTAGTATCATGGGAATCACATGGAACTGGAGGTGATGTTCCTCAATTAAAAGGAGCAAGGTTTTTTACATTGGAAGAGTTGCATAAAAGTACAAACAATTTCTCTAAAGCCAACAACATTGGTTCTGGGGGTTATGGGAAGGTTGACTTCATTGACTAATCCAATCCTATTCGTTGTAGAAACTTCTTTTGATTTTTCTCGAGATGAGGGACTCTTTGGCCGCGCTCTTCTTTTATGGGTATGAGTTGCCACCTTCCTTCCCTCCCCAAACCCTGCTCGTAGTTTCTCTATGGGCGGAATACAGTGGGTATAATGATAATGATGATAACAACAAATATTCTGTTACCCCAATGCTTTTAAGTGGCTCCCACCAGGCGGGGTTTGGGAAAGGTCGGATGTACGCAGCCATACCCTTGTTAGTGATACCTAGAGATGTTTATTCGTGTCATTAAGTCGATTTCGGATCAGGTATTTCGGGTCGATTTAAAACCGGTTCTTATGTCTACATTGATTTTTATAAAATTATAAATTCATTCTAAAGTTGGGTCAAGTCGGGTTTGGTTATAAGGTCGGGTAAATATCAGGTCATTGGGTCTGTTTTTAACACCTCGATACCCTTGGTAGCATACATCAACTGTAACTTCACATTAATGTCATTACATAATTTCACCCTTCTAGATCTGGAGCTCGTTGTTATTATACAGGTAGGATCGCGTACATCCAAGGTGATAGTCTAGGTGTGAGTCACTTAATGACATTGGGGTAAATATGTAACCATATAGTTTTAATAAAAATGGGAAATTCTTAACTTGTGCTGTATCTCTAGTTGAATACTTCATTTTGTTTTGCAGGTTTATAGAGGAATTCTTGCTGATGGGCAGATTGTTGCCATTAAAAGATCTCAGCAAGGATCTATGCAAGGTAGCCAAGAGTTTAAAAATGAGGTCGAGCTCTTGTCAAGGGTTCACCATAAGAATCTTGTAAAACTCGTGGGATTCTGCTTCGACAAAGGAGAACACACTCTGATCTATGAATTCATACCAAATGGTACACTAATGGACAGTCTTTCAGGTACCTTTCTTAAGGTTTTCAGCTTTAGATATTAGCTTGGTTTACTCTAGCTAGCCAAGTCTTTTTGGCATTTTGCCCATCTACATTTGATCGTAGAGTGCGATTATAAACCTCATTAATGTTTTCAAATCGGTATTTAGCTAATTTTAATCATCTAGTGTTGTAAGGTTGTGTATATCTGACCCCTCAGACAGTCAGACCCCACCTTAGGCTGGAGCCACTTAATGCCATTGGGGTACTGAAATGTTTTTGCAATGTTGTAGAGATTTATAATTTGATGCTCTTTCTAATTTATATCGTTTCATATAAAATATAATTTGTATACGCAGGGAAGTCGGGGATTCAGTTGGACTGGCTAAGAAGACTAATGGTAACCCTTGGTTCAGCTCGGGGGTTGCAGTATCTGCACGAGCTTGCTGATCCACCAATCATACACCGAGATATCAAATCAAACAACATCCTTCTCGATGAACGATTAAATGCAAAAGTTGCCGACTTTGGCCTCTCCAAGCTATTTGGTGACGATGATCAAAAGGGTTACGTTACCACCCAAGTTAAAGGAACAATGGTCAGATTCAACCATCTTAGTATGTGTTAGCCTTAAGATCACATCTAAATTTGTTCATTTATCTAGACATCGGTTTTATTTGTGTTGCAGGGCTATCTAGATCCCGAATACTTTATGTCCAACCAATTAACCGAGAAAAGTGATATATATAGCTTCGGGGTAGTTATGTTAGAAATGGTAACCGGAAGAAGACCAATACAAGACGGAAAATACATAGTAAAGGAGATCAGAGATGCAAAAGACGGAGGAACTGATTTATATAGCCTTCAAAGTGTAATGGATCCATTTCTCCTTACAAACACGACTTTACTCGCTGGTTTCGAGAAATTTGTTGATTTGGCACTCCAGTGTGTACATGACGAGGGAGCTATGCGACCCACTATGGGCGAGGTGGTGAAAGAAATTGAGCACATCGTGCAGCTAGCGGGAATGAACCCGAATGCTGATACTTCCTTGAGTTATGAGTCGACCAGTGGAGGAAACTCGATTCATCCTTACTCTGATAATTCACTTTTCAACTATAGTGGAAGTATTTCACTTACAAGGCATGATTTACCTTAAATCACATGTTTATATTACTGTTTGAGTGAACTTTAAATGAAAGTTGTATACAATATACATGATCAATACCAATTTTTGCTACAATTTTTTTCCTATTCTTTAATCTCCTTCTTTTGAGAATTAGTTTTTGTGGGCTAAATGGGTTGTATTTGTATTGGATTTTGGATTGATTGAATATATTTGGATGTTAAGAGTTGAATGAAATCTTGTCCAACTTGAAAATATTTGGTAATTATAAGTCTGCCCATTTTATTTGAATGGATTTCACTGCAAAAAGACATGGTGCTATGCTGATTAGACAAATGATCGCAGAGTGATTGTTAATTTTTAAATAACGACCAAATTTCAACCAAATCATGTAGTTAGTATATGTGTGGTCTCTAAATGATTTGGGTCGGAAATTGGTTAGAAATATCAAAAGACAAATTTTGGTTGGTATTATTGACCACCTATCGGGACAATAATTAGTCGACAATCAAGATCAACGAGAGGGTACTATGCCTTTGGTTGGTTATTACGAGTCTGTAATTTGATCTAAGATAAAAAGTGGGTGGTTAATGTTTTTTGGTGGGTATAGCACATATATATAGTGTTTGCTATATTTCTGTTTTTCAAACGAAATTGGTTGGTTGACAATTTAAAGGGAAGAAAACACAAAAATCAAGTAAATGAATAATATGTGTGGATAAAATTAAATTTGCAAATAAAATAAAGATGGATATAACACCTGATTTTATGTCTAAATGTAAAATTTAATAAATTTATCAATTTTGATAAATTGAAGAAAACTTAATACTACTACAATTTTAAACTCTTTCTGAATACTTCATAGTAATAATTTTTAATTGACCATAAATAAACAAATTTTAAAGGTCAACTTGCCTAAAAAAATAAAGAAAAATTTAAACAAAACAACAAAACCCTCCTTCACCCAACCCATCTCCGGCCCCACCCTCTCCACCACCACTCCACTACGGCCGGAACCTTCCCATCCCCCACCACTTCCCGTTCGGACACTCCGACACCTCCAAAGTGGGCTACCAGCATTTCCCCCTCGAGCCACCAACCCTTTGCAAAAACCGACAACCCATATCTTCAGGCCACCAACCCCTCTTTCCCTAAAGCCACCAACCTTTCTTTCCCTTAAGCCACCAACCAATCAGTACAACGTTCAATCCTACAATCATGGTATTGATTTCTTCCTTAAGTTATCACTCCTATTTTTTTGGTTGGGTTTGAACTTGATTGATATGCATGGGTTTTTGCTGAGTATTGTTTTTTTAATACTGGAAATCTAGTGAACAGATTGGTGACTTTAATACCAGAATTAGAAGAGGGAAGGGTTGGAGGTCGCGTGTAGGGTTAGGAGGAGACCTCAAAGGGGTAATGGAGGAGGTGGGGGAATTTCAGGCGCCGGGGTGGTGGCGGCGCAGATTCCGGGATTGGGCTAGGGTGGGAGAGGGGATTAGGGTAGGGAGGAATTTTTTTTATTTAATTTTTTTTTAGGTAAGTGACCTGTTTTAGAGGTTATAGGTCATTTTGATTTATTATTAATTCAATTAATCCTAAGTCTATATTATTATAGAAAAATTAGTAAAATATTGTATTATTTACTAGATTTTTTTCTAAAATAAAATAATAAATATAGCAAACTTATTGAAAAAAATGGAGGAAGACAGTGTCATCGGTATTTCAAGTAAAGTTCCTCTTTACAAGGTCTCTTGATAATGATTGCAATTTGCAAGTATTTTCCACGGCCGTCATAAATTGAAACATTAACAATTAACATAAGTATTAATAAAATTAGTAGTGACCGTCGGATCATGTGAGATAGATTAAAAATTGACTAAGAATGATAATGTGTAGATAAAAATTTAAAAAAAATAATAAAATTATTATCTAAATAGAATTATTGTAAAGTTAAAGAGACGATTAAAATGAAAGGTGTGGCAATTTGTTAGACACAGGAGTCAGGAAGTAATGGTAACACTCATTCTGAGTTGAAAGTTCAAACTCTTAGATCTTATCTGGAACCCATTTATTGCCTAGTAACTCAATTGTCATTTTGTTAAAATGATTACAATGACTTTTCTTAACCCAAGAAACGAGAAAGAAAAGAGAGAAAAGTGTATTGTATTGGAAAGTGGGAGAAATATATGGAATGAAAAAAAAAATATGTGTATAAAAATTAAGCGAAAGAGTATAATTTAAGGCTAAAAATAGAAAGAGTGTGGTTTATAGCTAAAGCCTAAAAATAGAAAAAAACTATGGATGCGTTTACAGGAACGGTCGGGTGTCGTGTAAACGGCTATTATAGAGTAATAACATAAAATTGCAGCCGATGCGGTGTTATTTTTGGAAAAAAAAAAGTCACATAAAGGAAGTTTTGAACTTAAATTGCATTTTTGTTGTTGAAGTACTATTATTATGCAATAATGCTTACAACTATTAAACTTGTAATTTTGGAGGTTTTTTTAGTGTATCTTTAATTAACTTATTAGTTATTAGTTAATTATTTTGTTAATCAACTAAATTATGAGTAACTATAATTTATGTGTCTTAATAAAAATGGTTATTAATGAAATTCTAACGGGGAGACAAATAACGTTGTAACGGTGCAATATCGTTATAACGGTAAAATAACGGGCATGACACGTTACGTAACGATAAATGCGGCGTTTTGACTGTAAAATTTCATGCACCGTTTATAACAAGATTTAACATCGCGGCAACTATCAAACAGGTTACATAACGTGAACGGGGAGTTTTTATTCCATGATAATAGAAGTACTTATAGTCAACGGGTCAACGATCAACTGATGAATGGCGAAGACAAGTCCTCAAAAAAGATAGGATATTTTTGGTAAATTCATGGGACCCATATTATTGAATTTTCAACTGTCTTCTGTTCTTCATAAATGCCCATTATATTGACAATCATGTGCTTTCTAAAAAGAGCTTTTTGAGAGTAAACAAGTTGAGTGTCTCGTTTATGAATATGTCTGAGTATGCACTTGGAGTATTAAAAACACCTATTCTTATATTGAGATTACTTCATTTGCTATCAGATTCTTAAAAAATGTTAAAAATGAAAGATATAAGTAGTGGAATGGTGATCCCAAGAAGAATTGTTCTATTTCTGGTATTCATTTGCTTCCTTTTTTGGAGTAGTACAGCACTCACAAATGACCAAGATTGTAAGTCTGCATCATTGTATCATTTTTTATGTCTTTGTTCCTTGTATATCTGTTATCATAAGCATTTTTTTTATTAACATCATCATCATCATTATGTCATGCCATACCCATAGTATTCCGCTCATACTTGGTAGTTTATGGGCTCTAGGCAAACTGAAAGAAATGAACCTTCTCTACGAAGGCTCGATCCTGAACATTAACGGGTGTTTGGAAAATAACAAGAATTTTTTGATGTTAGGGCCTTTTTATCATTATAAATAAATGTAGACGTGTCATATACTTATTAATTTGATAGAAGAACTAATCACAATTGCAAATTTTTAAGTGTCTACTTCATTAACAAGAATTTTCAGATATTGGGCCATAGGCGAATGCCTACCTTGTCTATGATCAGGAACGGCCCTGCCAAAGAGACTCTTGACTCGAGAGAGACCTGCTCGAAATACTAAGAATGCTACATATTATTGATTTTTGACAGCGTTTGGTATTTTAATTTGCTATGAAATGTTAGATATTTTTCGTGAAAGAAATACTAAGAATGCTTGTGATTACTCCTATTCAATAATTAATTGTTCCAACCAAAATTTGATTTTTCATTTCGATAGTATATAACATATCTTGGGTTACACCCATCAACTTAAACTTTTGGTTGGGTTGGTTTCTTGACATGACATTAAAAACCAATATGACACAACTTCACGCATTCAAATCTCATCTACCCTCATTTCAAGTGGAATATTTAGTGTCAAGCATGAGGAGCTCTGTTGAATCCATACTTGATAGGATATGACTATTAGCTTAAGCTTTTGGTCGTTGAAATTGATTGAGTATACAACATTTGATTGCAACCACTAGTTTAAGTTTTTGATTGAGATCGTTTCTTGACATGTTATTAGATCCATTGAGACGGAAGGTCACATATACAAATCTCATCTCCGTTTCTAAGTGGAATATTTAGCGTTACATATGCTGAGCGCTTATGTTGTATCTATATTTCTTGCCCAAAGAGCTTTTGGTTGACTTGGTTTACCCTTCAAAAAGGATAAGGGAATGAGCATGAATGAAAATTGAAACTAGACTGATTGTTTTTCATTAGCCTTAACAAAAATGCTGTCTGTGCAGTTGCTGCTTTAAAGGCTCTCACAGATGGGTGGGCAAACATACCAGAGAAGTGGAAAGGAGAAGACCCTTGTGGCGACGAATGGGAAGGAATTACTTGCAACAATTCTCGAGTAGTTACCATGTATGTTATCATTTATGAGCATCAATCACACTTTGTAAACAATAACTTTTTGTATAAATGCTAACCTATTGTTTGTATATTGTGGTTTAGATCATTATCAAGTATGGGTTTGACAGGTCAGCTGACGGGAGACCTCGCAACATTGTCTGAACTTCAGATCCTGTAAGTTTTCATAGTAATCCAACCACATCATATATGCAAGGGAGGGGAATCAATCCTTCCGATAGATGGTGAATGGTGGGAATTGAACCCCAATTATAAGTGTGAAAGAGAAATTGTTCAACCACAAGGCCAACCTATATGAACATAATTTAGTGGAATACGCCCGTATTTTTTGTAGATGAAAAGAAGAAAATTTTGTCCTTAAGAGTGATAAATATGTAGAATCAAACAAAAGACCATATGAAATCGAGACTGTATTTTACTTGGGCTATCATGATTGGCATTCTTACCCTACTTTTTGTTTTATGCAGAGATCTTTCGTACAATAAAGGGCTTACGGGTTCTATTCCATCAAATATCGGAGATCTGTCCGAGCTTACAACCTTGTAATAAACCTTTTACATTTCTCTGAAAATTGGCGTTCACAACTGCCACTTCTGCACTAGGCTAACTGATACATCTTTTTGTTTCGGGATATTTTGTGGGGGCTATGATTTGGCATAGTTCTTATTGTATGATTCGGTCTCTAGTTTATGCACTATGTAACTGAAGATATGTATGCATAGACTAGGAACCGAATGATGCATGTGAATTATGTTAAACAACAAAGCAACCCCGTGAAATTCCCTTGTTTTGTTTTCTCTCATTTGGAAGAATTCTACTTGGTTGCGGCTTTTCTGGTCGAATCCCTGATACAGTCGGATCACTCAAGAAGCTCGTGTATTTGTAAGAATCTTACTTGTAGCAATGCTTCTTTTCCTTTCTTCCTTGTTTTCTTATGCTTGGCCTAAAAAACATGCAGATCACTGAATTCAAACAGCTTCACCGGAGAAATTCCAGCTTCTATTGGTAAGTTGGAACATCTGTATTGGCTGGATCTATCGGACAATAAGCTCAGTGGAAGTATCCCTGTTTCTGATGGAACCAAACCCGGACTTGATATGCTACTTCGTACAAAGCACTTGTATCCGCTCTTCCTCTACCTTGCGGACTTTTTCTATTACTATATCTCTTTTATCCACTTGATTGTTTTCTGACTAGATTTATACCATTTCAGTCACTTCGGAATAAATCAGCTCTCCGGAGAAATCCCACCGAGTCTTTTTAGTTCTGAAATGCTTCTAATCCATGTGTAAGTGCAATCATAAGCTCCTATGGTTTTTTTCCTATGTGCGATACACATTTTTCTACAAAATATTGCAGCAAAGTGACCAAAATTTTATAATGTGTACGTTGCACATAATTTCAAATCTGAGTTAAATTGTATAAAATCACATGGTATGGATCGACTTTCTTAAAATCAGCTCTTGATAAGGATTATGCTACATACTATTTTCACCGAACCAGACCACTGCATAAATTTGTTACGCTTCTCATGTGTGTGCAATGTTAAGCATTTTGTTACCCCTGCATTACTTCTTTAGAATCTAGTTTCCTGTTACTAGGATAGAGTAAAAACAAGGCGTATCGCATTGCGTCGGTTGCATTGTAAAGGTTTTCAAAATAAACGAACGGATATTTCCAGCGTTGTAAAGGTGTAAAAACCGCATTTTGGGTCATATCAAATCATGTCTTATGGTTTGGAAAGATATTTTGGCGTAATGATAACAAAATCACTCCCGTTACCGCATCACTTTTCCGTTACTGCTTTTTTACAATATGGTTACTAGTTTAATGTTTTCCTTTTTTCATCACATAAAAGTTTGCTACAAAGGGCCAATTGGAAATAACCTCTTTGTCATCACTAACAAGGGTAAGGTTGCTTACACCTGACCCCCAAACCCCACATACGTGGGAGCCATTTTATGGCGTTGGAGAAATGGAATGTTGTTGCCATTACATAATAGCTTGCTAATGATTGTCGTCTTGCTGCGGTCAGGCTTTTTGATAACAATAACCTCACAGGAAGAATTCCTCCAACATTAGGTCTTGTCCAAACCTTGCAAGCAGTGTAAGTGTCCAATAAGCATGGAACTATTACATTATGGTTTATCATTCTATTAATATCTTTCTTTTTCTTTTTTCTTTTAGTCGTTTCGACAGGAATGAATTGAGTGGGCCTGTTCCATCAAATTTGAACAACCTTACTAGCGTTAGCGAGTTGTAAGAGGATTTTCACTAGATTTTCATTGAAACTTCTTTATGAGATATTTATTCACTAAACTTGTGTACTTTCAGGGCTCTGTCCAACAATGCACTAACTGGTCCCCTGCCCAATCTTACGGGAATGAATAACCTTATGTCTGTGTAAGTATGATAAGAAACATGTGATTGCTTAAGCATTTTTTAGCGTAAGGAGAAAGAAGCCAGCATGTTCAAATCCATCGTTCAAGATACCGACCTTAAGTCTTGCCATCCTTATAATATTCTTCATTGTGAAAGGAACTAACTTTTATGACGACACTTTTTTCCTTTCAAAAAACTTGTCTAAATTTGTCTGCCTTCTTAACTTGTTATTTTCAGCAATTTAGCCTTTGAAGTATTTGAATGATGAAATAGGAAGACCTTGATCTTCTAACACCTATACTCATGAGATAATACTCGGTGCTATATTCTCCTCTAGCGTAACATAATTCGCCAGTTAATTCGCCTTTTGAATTCGCGAGCCACTCAATATGACCTTAAAATAATCCAAAACCGACTTTAATTTGCTTTTTCTGATTCGCGATTCGCAAGGAGATTATTGAATCAAGTGACCGTGTAATCCTCAATTTACGGTTAATAAATGTTTCTATACAGAGATTTGAGCAACAACAGTTTTGCTGCTACAAGGTTTCCTGCATGGTTCACAACATTGCGGTCCCTGAAAACGGTGTACGTATTTTTATCTTAAGCGCATTTAGTAAACCACTATTTTTTAATAACATGTTTTAGCGGATACATTTTAATCTCTCCTAGTGATATCTTGGTTCCGTTTAGTGCATTGTCTTCCACATATTTTCCATGCAAGATCTTCAGCACATCTTTGCCTACTTGTATTTATTATACCTTTTTGGCAACATCAATAACTAGAGGCAAATCCAGGATACTAGTTTGTTTGTCCAACAAGTGTTCTTTCTCTTTCAGCCTTCACTTATAATGTTGAGTGGTATAGAGTTTTTTCAAGGCAAAAACTGAGGGTGTTTGGCAATATAGTTTATTAGTCAATTTTAGCTTATTTTGATATAAATAGAGGGTTGAATGATCAAACCATCTAATATTAGTGTTTGTAAATTAGCTGGCTGAAACAACTTATTCATCTGTTTTTTGAACAACATGCTGCTCATAGCTGCGGGTTTAAACTCAGTTAGTCAAATCAACCAATGTAATCAGCTACCAGCTACCAACTACCAACTATCAGTTGTTTGCCAAACACCCCCTTAATCTTTTGATTATCAAATGACCATTGAGTATGATGTTCTATATAAAGAATTGTGATAAGACTTGTTTTGTGAGCTAGATTTGTCAAATATGCTTACGACTATCAGAGAATAACTACATATCCAAAGTGTCAAAACACTTCAGGCCGTAAAACCATGAAATATAAACCTGATATAAATCTAGTCGCTCGTGCTTTCTCTACTACAAATACGTATGAAATTATTTCAATTTAATCGTTTTTCTTTACCTACTCTATTATGTGTTTCAATTTTCTAGTCTTGTATATAAAATTGATTTGTTGAACATCGCACTTGCAGAATTATGGAACGGACAGGACTGGTAGGACAGCTTCCTGCTGAATTTTTCAACATCGATAGCTTACAGACTGTGTGAGTTGTAGATCATAAACTTGTGTCGTAAGCTTGGAAGATTTTCAATAATTGGACCGTAATAGTTTTGTTTACATCTAAATGATACAATGGGCTACTGTAATTTTGTCTTTGTTATTGTAGAAAGTTGAAGAACAATCAGCTTAACGGGAGTTTAGATATTAGAGGCCGGTATACCCGTCAATTGGAGCTCATTGATTTGGAGAATAATTCCATTGATAATGTCGATGTGGTGCTTGGAAACAATTTCACATTGATGTAAGTTTCTCATTCTGCATGGATAAGCTAGTAATGGCTGAAGTTTGAACTACAAAAGTGTAATTAATTGTTTAAAGCAAACTAAACAAAAAAAAAAAAAAAAAAAAAAAAAAACTTGAACCTCATATAGGCTTATGAGCTGTGAGGAATTGTTTACCCAAGAATTTTTTTAGGTCAAGCTTTATCCTAACCTCATAAAAGGAAATATCGAACTCTTGTGATTCACTAATTTTATTCGTAACGGTTTTGCTTTTCTGATCTTGTGCAATGGCCTGACACCCAATTATTGAGTTGTTTTCCCGATGTCTTGTGCATAGTTCTCATGGAACAAATTAACCCTTGCTTTTGTAGGTTAACAGATAACCCGTATTGTCAAAGAGGTTTAGTAAAATCACCGTACTGCAGTAGCAAGCTGCAGGAAACATCATACAGCACACCAGTGTTTTGTGTGACTTATAAATGTGCCGATGATCAAATGTCGAGCTCTAACTGCAAATGTGCATATCCATACACTGGCACTTTAATTCTCCGAGCCCCTTCCTTTTCAGCCTTTGGAAATGACGCATACTTCAACGAGCTTCAGAAATCTCTTCTGGGAAGTTTTGTGAACTTTTCACTTCCTGTGGATGCCGTCTCTCTAAGTGATGTATCTTTGGATACTTTTGGTTACGTTTCTATGCATTTAGCATTCTTTCCTGCCGGGCAAAATTATTTTAACAGAACTGCAGTGCTCAAACTTGGGTTTGTTTTCAGCAATCAGAGTTACGAGCCACCAAAAATATTCAAACCCTATGTTTTTCATGCAGATATCTACACTCATTTTGAAGGTGACTGTTAGAAGTATTATATTTGAATATCTAAACTTACATGAATTTCTGAGTCCTTAATCTATGCTTCTTGGCACCCATTCGGTCAAACAAATGGTTGTTGGCTAGTTTGACCAGTTGAAATCAAAATGTTTTAGCCAACAATATGGAGATGTTTGGTAAAAATTAATTGTTGGTTATTGGAAATAGCGAAAAACGTGTCAAAAAGCTAAAAGTGAATAAAAATGCTACTCATAGTAGCTTTTCGGTTTTGGCTAAGCCATTTACCAAACACTTTTTTAGGACGTTTGACAGCCAAAAGCCAACAAACAAGCTAATGAAAAACTCATTTACCAAGCACTTCCACTATCTAAATTGTATGTTATTGTGTCTTGAACTTGGGTTGCTTGTATCCAAAGCTTTGAAATAGGAAAAATTGATATTGATATTCCAACCTTTCAACCATCCGCCATGAATAATCCACCTTTGGATTATATTTAATAATTACACCTTGGCCCTCAGTGTGCTAGCAGCATAACCTTTTATTTTAACAATTCAACCTTTGCCCTTAGTTTGTTATTAACATACCCTTTTAGTATGCTAATAGCAAACTAAGGGCAAAAGTTGAATAATTAAAATATAATCCAAAGGTGAGATTATTCATAGTGGATGGGTGAAAGCTTGGACTATAATTATCAGTTGTTCCTTTTGAAATATTGCTGAACTCGAGATCCTTTGATTTCTGTTTTAATATTCGTTTGTCTTCAGAACTCATATTTTAGGATGAGCTAAGCCATTATCTTTTTATCCTTTTATGTGAAGTTTCAGAATCAGATCTCTGTATCACAGGTAACAAAAGTTCAACGCACACGATTGCAATAATTGGTGCTGTGATAGGAGTTGTGATTCTACTATTGCTATTAGTATGTGCTGGATTTTACGCACATTATCAGAAGAAGCGAGCAAATAAAGCGAAGCAACAGGCTAATCCATTTGGTAAGTAGCAACCAACAAGTATCAACTTCAATTTTTTAAGCAACAATTATAAATTCATGAAGCTTACTGATCCTTGTTCTTATCCACGGTGCAGTATCCTGGGACTCGCACGGAACTAGTGGCGATGTTCCTAAGTTGAAAGGATCTCGGTTTTTCACATTTGTAGAATTGCAAAAATGCACTAACAGTTTTTCTGAAGCTAACCATATTGGTTCCGGGGGTTATGGCAAGGTTGGTTTACTCATTAGAATCAAGTGAATAAAACAGTCAAATTAGTTCACCACTTCACCCTATCTAATGTTGTGTAATTGTCTGGCTATATTGATTTTTTTAAATTGGGATATTTTATTGATAAAAGTCTCAAAAAAGAGACCAAAAGCAATAAGGGACATCTAAAGAGCCTCTCTGGCATAAAAGACCCAGTAGGGGAAAAGCTATTGAGGAAGCAAAAGACGTAGGGCGCCCTTTAAATTAAAGATGTCTGGCTTATAATGTTATAAATGTATTTTTCGCTCTTGATGTAAATATGGCGAGTAAATTTTGTCTTGTTGAAGGTTGAACAAACTAAAAAGAACTACATAATTTAGTTTTTTCTACACCAAATTAAGGCGTGTGTAGCAATGTTTAATCACTCCTTGATCATGTAATAACCTTTTTGTTATGGGTTGATCTAGTTACTAAAGGCATTCCATTTCTCCCTTACTAGAGTTTGATTCTCACCACTTACAGTTTGGAATAATTTTCCCTGTCATTTCCTATAGGCGATCCTCCGGCCTAAACCCCAAATCACAAAAAAGGCAACCGCCTTGAGTACCACCTCTTTATGGTTTTACAAATTTATGATGGAATAGTACACTGAAAACTTCATAATGTATTCTTGGATCAAATTATCAGTTTGTTCTCTCCAAAAATATAGGCTGCATCGTGTGATTTACTCTTTATATGTAAGTAGGTTTACAGAGGAGTACTTACAGACGGACAAATTGTGGCTATTAAAAGATCTCAGCAAGGATCCATGCAAGGTAGTCGAGAGTTCAAAAATGAGATAGAGCTCTTGTCGAGGGTCCACCATAAGAATCTTGTGAAACTCATTGGATTCTGCTTCGATCATGGTGAGCAGATGCTGATCTATGAATTTATTCCAAATGGTACTCTTCTAGATAGTCTTTCAGGTAATTTTCTTAGTCTTTCAGCTTTCCGCTACCAAGCGCAGCACAATCAAAGTATTACAATTGTAAACGTTATGTGACTTCTCGACTCTGATGATGCATGAATTGTCTATGTAGGGAGGTCGGGGATTCAATTAGATTGGATAAGACGACTTAAAGTAGCCCTAGGCTCAGCTCGGGGACTACAGTATCTACATGAGCTTGCTGATCCACCAATTATACACCGGGATATTAAGTCTACTAACATCTTGCTTGACGAGCATCTAAATGCAAAAGTTGCGGACTTTGGGCTTTCCAGGCTCTATGGTGATGCTGACAAGGGATATGTTACTACTCAAGTCAAAGGAACAATGGTTAGTAATTAGTATAATCTTTAACCAATGTATTATATCCTTTGACAGTAAGATTCTCAGACTCTTAAATTTACCTCAATTTACCCTTGTCGAGTCCACGACACTCCAACATGATTGTGAGTTGTAACTTGTAACAACCATAGTGCAAAAATGCGGTAACGGCCACGATTGCACCAACGACATGGTGCTGCGTTAATGTGAGTGATGCGATTGTGGTATCACCAAATATCGACGAAAATCATGAGATATCCCTTGATACTTCCTAAAATGCGCTTCATTTTACACCTTGACAATTCAAGTATTATCGGTTCGGTAACTTTGAAAAACCTTTACAACACCGGTGATTCGATACTATGCGACCTTGTTTTTGCACTATGGTAACAACCTCCGCACTGCATTTTGAACCAAAAACATCAAACTTTTTCTAACCAAGTTGGTTAATTGGATTCAGAAATGAAAGTCACATTTACTGTCATTGACTCGTTTAGGTCTTTTCAAGTGCTAGTATGCTGAAATGATGCTTTATTATTGTAACACATCACTCGATTGCTAACTAGATGCCTTAAACCTACCTCACAACACTGCATTATCCCAATGCATCTAATCGACTCCAACCTTAGTCGAGTTAGTGTGGTTAGATGTACGTGACCTGATTGCAATCATCATCTGCAACTTCTCCTTAGCAAGAGACTTATAATGATTCATTATGATAGTTCGTTGTAATTGACTCCATCGAGAATGAGCATAAGCGTTGCACCTATGTTACTCGGACTCTTCATTTTGCTTCACGTACCCGTGTCCGATCCTTGATACTCGGACATTGGTATGGCACTTAGACACTTCATTTTAGGCATAAAATTGAATATCTAGACGTATTCGACACTTGGACACGAACCTGTATCCAACATCAATATTCGAGTCCAAGTAACAGCCTTGAACATATAAATTTTTATATTGACATTATTATTTGTTCTGCTGCTGCAGGGATACCTTGATCCTGAATATTTCCAGACAAATCAGTTAACCGAGAAAAGTGATATTTTTAGTTTCGGTGTGGTTTTACTCGAAATGATAACCGCTAGCAAACCAATTCAACAAGGACAATTCATAGTAAAACAGATCAAAGAAACAGTAGACAAGTCCAAGGAATTATATAACTTGTGTAATATAATTGATCCGTTGCTTCGTTCATCAACAATCGCCCTAGTTGGTTTCGACAGGTTTATGGATTTGGCTTTGAAATGTGTAGAAGAATTCGGAGTTGATAGGCCAGCAACAGGAGAAGTTGTGAAAGAACTGGAAAACATAATGCAGATGGCAGGAATGAACCCGGATGCTGATTCTACAACAACTTCTCAAAGTTACGAAGGATCGAGTACCGGACAAAGTTTTAACCATCCTTACTCTGGTGATTCTCTTGTTCGATAAAAATGAGGAATTATCCATGCAAATATGTTGTTTTCTTTGGTGTGTTTCAAATGCTTTTCGTCAAATATGTATAGAAGTACAATGTAAAGGATTCAAGGAGTCACTTTTGAACATATAGCGTTGTCTTTGTTTCATAATTAGTTGCTTCTTGTACTATATATCAAGCTAATGATGCATGCGTTAAGAGTATATAACGTGGACTTAACCATTAATTTAAGATGTTGATTGAGTTGGTTCCTTGATATAACATCAAAAGTCAATGTGATAGAAGCTTACGAGTTCGAATCTTTTTCACCCTTCATTCCAAAGCGGAATATTTAGCTTTATCATACGCAACATTCATAAGCTTTAAAGCATGGCTATGTTTAAGTCTATTTATTAGCTATGGCCATTTCAGGATCGAGATTCTTTGAATTCTATTATAGGATTAGAATCGAATTGTATGATCGTACAACTCTATAAATAAATTTAAATTTGTAGGTTATAATCATAGTAACTCATTTTAAAAGTTTAAGTCTGTGATATGATATATCTTCAACTTTATAGTCTTGAGAAAATAAAGTAGAAAATCATTCAAAAATTATATTAAAAGTCCTTATTAATGAATAAATTTAATTTTAAAATTATAATAATGGAATATTTTCAATCATAAGCATGTATGTGAAAGAAATAAGTGAAAGATGATGTATAAGAAAATTTAATCATAATTATAATTTAGAAAAAAAATAAATTTAATCATAATCATAATTGAGAAAAAAATTGTTGGATTGAACTCCAATGTAAGCCCCACATAAGATTTTTGCAAATGTGATAGAAGGTCTTCTCCATTTTTGGAGTGTTATAAGTCTTATAACTTTATTAATTATAAATGTGATAATGTTTTAACTTATAAATTAAGAAAAGACAACAGACTACAGATCATTCCTTACCGAAAGAGGTTGTGATCAGATGGTGCAAGTCAGGTTGAAAAGCGTTTTTCATTCTATGGAGTATGGAGTACTCTCAAACCCTAGTCCATAGTCCCCCAAATTCACATTGCCACAAATTAGGACTTACTAGTCAACCATCATCGGATTACGGGTGAATGGCTAACAAAGGTCTTCTAATAAGATATTAAGGTAAAATTTGTAATCAAGTGCTTTCTGAATAACAAGTTGAATTCTTCTCTATCACCCGAAATTTATCCCACTTTCCTATTTAGTCAAATTTAACCAATTTGTAAAATTTCTGCTTTTGATCATAACCTAATGTTTTTTCTTTTAATTCTGGTGTATACATTTAAGTTACCTTTTTATTCTATCAATGTATTTGTTTTAATATTTTTTTCGTTTATTTCCTATCAATGTCTATAAGGCAAATTTAGTGGCACAATATTTCATTTTAGAATATGTCTCACTGTTAAAAGGCTTTCATTCAAGTATATGCACTTGTTAAAAATAGCTATTCATAGTTTGAATTAGATCATTTGCTATCACTTTTACAAATTGTTAAAAAATGAGTGTTGTAAGTTTTGGAATGATGTTCCTAAGAATTGTTACTTTTCTAGTATTCATTTGCATCCTTTTTTGGAGTAGTACACCACTCACAAACAACCAAGATTGTAAGTCTCCATGGATGCATCATTTTGTTTGTCTTTCTTCCTTGTACTTCTGTTATTTTTTGCATTTTTTTATATAAACATGGTCATCATCATAATGAATGTCATGCCCCTTATATCCCGCTCATTCAGCTATGATCAGGGTATAGTAGGGATTGAAAACGGCAAACTATACCCTTATATTAGAAGGTTGCAGCCAGAAAACCATCAGCTTGAGAAACCATCAACTTAAGCTTCTAGTTCAGTTGGTTTCTTGACATAGACATTAAAAGCCAACACAACACACGAGGTCACACATTCAAATCTCATTTGTCCCTTATTTCAAGTTACTATTTATAAAAATTTAAGGTATAAGGAGTTGTATCCACACTTTTCCCTCAAAGGATTCTCATGTGATGGAGTGTGAAAGAGCGTATAACATAGGATAACAATCATTAAATTAGGTTTTTGATTAATATAGTTCCTAGACATGGTATGAAAAGCCATTGTGATGGTAGATCATCCCCTCGTTTCAAGTGGAATATTTAATGTCTTATATGAAGAGGGCTTCTGCTATATCTATACTTCTAGCCTAAAAAGTTTTTTAGTTGAATTGGTTTATCCCTTTTAAAAGAACAAGGAAATAAGCATGATTGGCAGTAAAGTTGCATTTACATATGCAGAAATAAGAACATTTCAATTGCTTATTATTCAAAGTTCTTTCAAAAGGATGGTCTATATATCATTTCTTAATTTGTCATTTACTTGGTTGGGGCTGTAAATTGAAACTGGATTGATAATTTTGCATTAACTTCAACAAAAATGTTTGTGCACTTGCTGCTTTAAAGGCTCTCACAGATGGGTGGACAAACATGCCTGAGAGCTGGAAAGGGGGAGACCTTGTGGCAATGGATGGGAAGGGATTGCTTGCAACAATTCTCGAGTTGTTGCCATGTATGTTCCATTTATGAATACTTTCACATAACATTTCATTACCCCATTGCCATGTAGTGGCTCTCACCTAAGGTGAAGTTTGAGAGGGTCGAATGTACGTAACCTTACCCTATCCTTGTTAATGATAAAACTAACTAAGAGGTTATTTCTGATTAGCCGATGGTAGAAAACGTCATGTTCAACTTTACATAATAAGAAATGCACATTATTTAATGAGTCATTTTACTTTAATCCAGTGTAATCCGAAACCAAAGAACAAAAATTTTTTGCCCTATCAATGACGCTTTGTATACAATTTGTGTCTAACCCTATTTTTTATGTATTGTGATTTAGAACATTATTAAATATGGGTTTGACAGTTCAGCTGACAGGAGACCTAGCAACTTTGTCTGAACTTCAGGTCTTGTAAGTTTTGTACTCTTTCAACCACATCATATATGTAATAGTAGAGCATATAACAAATCCCGGGCCCTAATTACCAGAACCTAGAGGTCGCTGGTTTGAATTTTAACCACCCCTCATTTAAAAGTGGAATACTCAGCGCCAATTATAAGAAGGGCTTGTGCTGCATCCACATTTAAAAGGCTTTCGTGTACGGGCGCGTGTCAGAGTATACAACATATCTTGAGGCTTCAACCATCAAATTTTTGTTGAGTTAGTTTCTTGACAGTATTGTTGATGAAAATTTGCGGTTCAATACACTTATATGAACTAAATTTTGTGGAATATGCCTGAATTACAACGTTTTGTTGTATGTGAAAATCAGAAAAATATGTAGAATCAAACAAGATCATGAATCTTGTAATAGAGCACATAGAATAGTGACTCTTTTTTTTGGTTTCATGATTCACATTCTTACCCTCTTGTCTAATTAATGTAGAGATCTTTCCTACAATAAAGGGCTTACAGGTTCTGTTCCTTCAAATATTGGAGAACTATCAGAGCTTACAACCTTGTAATAAACTTTCAACATTTCTTTGAAACAATTGGTATTCACTACTTTCATTGATGCATCATGCTAATGAGGGGACAAAAAAAGTGAATACCTTTACTAACAAATAAGATCGATTATGTTGAATTAGAAGAACAAAATAATTGGACAAAACTGAAGGATACCTAATTCCATGTCGCAAGAGATAATCTTGGAAACAGATGCGATTAGATCTTCTAGATTGACAAGTATTTCCTAGAATGACGATCCTTAATGTTATCACTCTTGATTCTATCTGATAATAGGATAGCAGGAGAAAAGAGAATATGTATAACCTAGGGACCATAACTGATTTATATATATATATATATATATATAATAACTTGTAACTGGTATTCGGCCCATCATAGAACCCAGTCATAAAACGAGTCTCTACACATTTAAGGCGCACAACCTATTAATACACTTAAGCCCAAACCCTTTAAATTTAATTAGATCACTTTAATAAGGGCATAAAGATAATTTTAATTAATTATAACAACATATAAATATTTACATGTAAGCCCAACGTTGAACTTTGATCCAACAGCTAACGGATACATCTTTTTTTTTCATCGGAAAGAATTCTTCTTGGGTGTAGCTTTTCTGGTCGAATCCCTGATACAGTCGGATCACTCCAGAAGCTCGTGTATTTGTAAGAATCTTACTTGTGCTTCTTTTCGTTTCTTCCTCTTTTTCCTATGTTTGGCCTTAAAATTTTCCTTATACCAAACTTTAAAACATGCAGATCACTGAGTTCAAACAGCTTCACCGGAGAAATTTCAGCTTCCATTGGTAAGTTGCAACATCTGTATTGGCTGGATCTATCGGACTATAAGCTCAGTGGAAGCATCCCTGTTTCTGATGGAACCAAACCCGGACTTGATATGCTACTTCATACAAAGCACTTGTATCCATTCTTATCCTACCTTGAGTTTTTTATTACTATATTTCTGTGTCCAATTGACCAATTTCTGATTAGATTTAAACCATTTCAGTCACTTCGGAATAAATCAGCTCTCTGGAGAAATCCCACCGAGTCTTTTTTAGTTCTAAAATGGTTCTAATCCATGTGTAAGTGCGATCATAAGATCCTACTATTTTTTGCTTTGTATGTTAGACAATATCATCGACTAAACATGCAACAATGGGTCACAAATTTTATGTGTACTTGCACACATTCTCTTCTTTTTGGAAGATGGAATGGTATATTCATTATCCAAACCAGGAACAAACAAGAACACAAAGAAAAACTAAAGGCGGGAAACCAACAGAAACCAACTAACGTAGGCTAGAAGGGAAACCAAGCTACAAAGAGTCAATGCACTTCCTATTACTAGCATAAGCATATGTAAAATATATGTTCCAATTCCTTGATAATTTTTTTATCGTTTTTCGTTGGATAGCAATTTTCTAATGATTGTCGTCTTGCTCAATCAGCCTTTTCGATAACAATAAACTCACCGGGAGAATTCCTCCAACATTAGGCCTTGTCCAAACCTTGCAGGCGGTGTAAGTGTCCAATAAGCATTGTTTAATTACATTATGGATTTATGGAGTATTATTCCGTTATATATCTGTTTTTCTTTTTTGTTTTAGTCGTTTCGACAGAAATGCATTGAGTGGGCCTCTTCCATCAAATTTGAACAAACTTACTAATGTCAGCGAGCTGTAAGAGAATTTCACTAGATTTTCATTGATATCTCTTTATGATATATTTATCCACTAAATTTGTGTACTTTCAGGGTTCTTTGCAACAATGAACTAACTGGTCCTGTTCCTAATCTTACAAGCATGGATAACCTTATCTCTGTGTAAGTATGAAAAGAAACATGCAATTATTAAGCATTTTTTAGCATCAAGACAAAGATGTCAATATGTTCAAATTCGTTGTTTCAGATACCGACCTTTTATTCCTTCCCATCTTTGTAACATTCTTCATTATCTATAGGAAATATTTCAAGGAACTAACTTCTGTAACACTTTTTTTTTAAAAAAAACACTATTTTCTGTTTTTGTTTTATTCAAAAAATTACTTCCTAAATTATTTTTTTGTTTAAAATTTTCCAGAAATTTAGCCTTTGAAGTTTTTGGATAATGAAATGACAAGGCCTAGATCTTCTCTTACCGATTGTTACATAATTTCCTTGCAAATCACGGATCAAAAAAGCGAATTATGGTCGGCTTTGTGCTATTTTAGAGTCACTTTGAATTCAAAAAGCTAATTAACTGGATAAGTATGTTACTCTACAGTCCCAACTATTACTAATGAGATAATACTCGATGCTACGTTCTCCTCGGTTTACGATTAAAATATCTTTCGATACACAGGGATTTGAGCAACAACAGTTTTGCTGCTACAAAGGTTCCTATATGGTTTACGACATTGCATCCCTGAAAACAGTGTATGCTTTCTATCTCATACACTTTTAATAAACCTCTCTTTTTCATGATGTATTGTAGTCTCTCTTGGTAATATCTTCGGTTCTGTATTATGCATTGTTGCATCTTTGTACACTAGATTTGTGATTAGACTTGTTTTGATACTTTTGTCAAATATGCAAGCAACTATTAGAGGGTAACTCCCTCTCTTCTAAAGGGTACGAGTGTGGTTTGTCAATCACTTACTCCCTGCGGACCCTACTCTAAGCGGAATCTACTGGGTATGATGGTATGGTATGGTATCAGAGGGTAACTATATATCCAAAATGTAACACTTTAAGCCTTAAAATCATGAAACATAAACCTCGTATAAATCCATTTACTTGTTCTTCCTATACTTGAAACACATACAACAATATTTCCATTTGAACGTTTTTCTGTACCTAAGTACTATTATGTTTTGTGATTTTTTATTCTTACATATGAAATTGAGTTATTGAACATCGTACTTGCAGAATTATGGAACGGACAGGACTGGTAGGACAGATTCCTGCTGAATTTTTCAACAACCCTGAGTTGCAGACTGTGTAAGTGTAGATCATGAACTTGTTTCATAAGCTAGGAGAAATTTCATTAATTGTACCTTGGTACTTTTGTTTTCATCTATATGCTTTGTTATTATAGAAATTTGAAGAATAATCGGCTATATGGGAGCTTAAATATTGATAGCGGGTATAGCCTACAATTGAATATCATTGATCTGGAGCATAATTCCATCAATACTGTCGATGTGGTGCCTGGATCCAATTACACATTAATGTAAGTTTCTGTCCTTGCATGGATAAACTAAGCTAGTTATTATGATTCATATTTTCAGGGAGCATAATTAACAATCGCTCAGGGCCGTCTCGAGGGGCCCTATTCACATATAAAAAGTTTACCCAAGAATTTTTTTTTAAGTCAAGCTTTATCATAACCTCATAATAAGAACTATCGAACTTTCGAGACTAGCTAATTTTATTTGTTACTCTTTTGTTTTTCTGATCTTGTGCAATGGCCATTTGACACCCAACAATTGAGTTGTTTTTCCGATTTAGTTTCTTGTGCATAGTTCTCATGGAACAAATTAACCTTTGTTTCGTAGGCTACAAGATAACCCGCATTGTCAAAAAAGTTTAGTAAAATCACTGTACTGCAGTAGCAAGCTGCAAGGAACCACATACAGCACAGCAGTGTTTTGTGTGGCTCATAAATGTGCCCACGACCAAATGTCGAGCTCTAACTGCAAATGTGCATATCCATACACTGGCACTTTGATGCTCCGAGCTCCTTCCTTTTCAGTCTCGGGAAATGAAGGATACTTCACCGAACTTCAGAAATCTCTTCTGGAAAGTTTTGTGAACTTTTCACTTCCTGTGGATGCTGTCTCTTTAAGTAATGTATCGTTAGAAAATTTTGGCTACCTTACGATGCATTTAGCATTCTTTCCTGCTGAGCAAGATCATTTCAACAGAACTGCAGTGATCAAACCTGGGTTTGTCTTGAGCAATCAGAGTTACCAACCACCGAAGGCGTTCAAACCCTATGTTTTTCATGCAGATATTTACACTCATTTTGAAGGTGACTTATCAATACTTTATCTGTATTTTATCATCCTACAATGATTGGTTCCTAGAATTCGCGTCTTAGATTCCTTTGCTCGGAGTTGGTCTTTATCTGCATTTTATGTGAACTCTCTAAATAAGATTTCTGTATCACAGAAAAGAAAAGTTCAACGCATGCAATTACAATAATTGGTGCTGTAATAGGAGTTGTGATTCTACTATTGCTATTAGTATGTGCTGGATTTTATGCATGTTATCTGAAGAAACGAGCAGACAAAGCAAAGCAAAAGGCTAATCCAATTGGTATGTAGCAGCCAGGAAGAATCATTTCAATTGTGTGAGTAGTAAACTAACCCTTATGAACTCATGAAACTTATTGATTAATGTTCTGATCCATGTTGCAGTATCTTGGAGCTCACACGGAGTTGTTTCTAAGTTGAAAGGATATCGGTTTTTCAAATTTGAAGAATTGAAGAAATGTTACTAACAATTTTTCTGAAGCTAACCATGTCGGTTCTGGGGGTTATGGCAAGGTTTGTTTACACAGTCAAATTAAATTAGTTCACCCTGCCAATGTATGTTATAAAGTATTTTAACCATGGAATAACCTTTCCTACATGGGTTGGCCTGATGGTTGAATCCTTTCCCTTTCATCCTTGTGAGGAAGACTTTTCCTTTCAGTCTTGATATAGGTTTGATTCTCATCACGTAAAGTAAGGATTTCCATCTCCCTATCATGTAGGGGGATTTTCCAGCCTTACTTTCTGATTAAAAAAAAGGCAACCGCCTTAAGTACCTATTCTTTTGTTTTTTACTTTTGAGTTTCAAAAGGTTATATGGTTTTACAAATTTGTAATGTAACAGTTGGGTCCATATTTTTCAGTAATGAGGATATCCAATAAGATATGACCCATAGATTAAAGTATCAGTGGAAAAATGGAGAGTGGCTACTAGGATATTATGTGATTGAGGTGTGCTTCTAAAGCTAAAGGCAAATTTTATCGATCGAACCATTACACTAAGACTACTATATGAATTCGAATGTTTGGCTTTTAGAGAGGAACATAGTAAATGGAAGAAAATTGTTTAAGATGATTTGGGTATGTGCAAATACGAGATATTAGCAAACTGGTAAAGAAAAAATAAAATCGAATCTCAAGGAACTTAAAAAGAGAGCGAGCAAGACCGAAGGTGACATGGAGGACAGAAGTGAAAAGGAGTATGAAGAATTTAGACTTATAGATGGAGACTGTAGAAGATCAAAATGGATGGAGAAGAAGAATCCATATGGACGACCACTAGATGATCTATTGATTCATGTAGCCTATCTCAATTTTTGGGGTGAAGGCTTTGACATAATTGTTGGATAGTCCACTAAAAACTTTGTAATACATTCTTGGATGAAACTATAAGTACATATATATTGTCTTTAAAAGTATAAGCAGGACTGCCATTTACTCATTGTATGTATGTAGGTAGGTTTACAAAGGAGTACTTAGTGATGGACAGATTGTGGCTATAAAAAGATCTGAGCCAGGATCCAAGCAAGGTAATCGCGAGTTTAAAAATGAGATAGAGTTCCTATCGAGGGTCCACCATAAGAATCTTGTGAAACTCCTAGGATTCTGCTTTGATCATGGAGAGCAGATGTTGATCTATGAATTTATTCCAAATGGTACTCTTGTAGACAGCCTTTCAGGTAATTTACTTAGTCTTTCACCTTTCTGCAACAAAGTTCATGTTGGAAAATAACCCACATCTGATCCATATCGAATAATTAGAAAGAGGTATGGTTGACTAACATATATACTTGATGGGCTATACCTAATACCAATTGGTTTTATAATGGAACGTGTGCAGTCAATTCTCCTCTCATGCGGGTCTTGCTATGTACAAGCCCAATAACAAATTTATCACATTACTGGTGTTTTTAAGATGCAATATCACGTGGTATACTTTGTAAGATTGATTTTTGAAGATTACGTTTGCGACCTCCTCGTGATGAGGGTATTGGTCTATACTTTGTTTCTTTGTAAGATTGATTTGTGAATGTTACAATTGCGACCTTCTCGTGATGAGGGTATTGGTCTACTTTCTTTCCCATCCTCCCCAGACCTTGCCTTGGGCAAGACTAACTGGGATGATGATGATGATGACGTGACCTCTCGACTAAGATGCATGTATTGTCTATGCAGGTAAGTTGAGGATTCATTTAAACTGGAGTAGACGACTTAAAGTAGCCTTAGGCTCAGCTCGGGGACTGCAGTATCTGCATGAGCTTTGCTGATCCACCAATTATACACCAGGATATTAAGTCTGCTAACGTCTTGCTTGACGATCATCTAAATGCAAAAGTTGCCAACTTTGGGCTTTCCAGGCTCTATGGTGACGCTGACAAGGGATATGTTACTACTCAAGTCAAAGGAACAATGGTTAGTATAAAATTCATTATGTAAAGTTTTCAGACTCTTGAATTTACCTTAAGTACCCTAGTCGAGTCCACCACACTACAACATGATCGTAACGATCTCCACAATGCATTCTCGACCAAAAAATTGAAATTTTCTAAGTTGGCTAACTAGATGCATATATGTCGATATGTTAACAAGAGTGCCTAAATGAATAGAAGAAACGAGAGTCAGGTTTACCTTCATTAACTCGTTAAGCTCTTCTCAAGTGATATGCTAAACGCCTTAAACCTATTAGACAACAACATTGCATCATCTCAATGCCTTTAACCGACTCCAAATTTGGTCGAGTTGGGAGGGGGTTAGCTATACGTGCATCGAGGATCAGCTTAAGTCTTGAACATATGAAGCATTATATTAACGTTATTATATGCTCTGTTGGTGCAGGGATATCTTGACCCTGAATATTTCCAGACAAATCAGTTGACTGAGAAAAGTGATGTTTATAGTTTCGGTGTTGTTTTATTAGAAATGGTAACCGCAAACAAACCAATTCATCTAGGAAAATATATAGTGAAACGGATCAAAGAAACAGTAGATAAGTCCAAGGAATTATATAACTTGGGTGAAATTATTGATCCATTGTTTCTTTCATTGACAAACGCCCTAGTCGGTTTCCACAAGTTCATGGATTTGGCTTTGAAGTGCGTTGAAGAATTTGGGGTCGATCGACCAACAATGGGGGAAGTTGTGAAAGAACTGGAAAACATCATGCAGATGGTAGGAATGCTACCAGATGCTGATTCTACAACTTCTCAAATTTATGAACCATCAAGTATTGGAAAAAGTTTTAGACATTCTTACTCTGATGATTCTCTTGTTACCTATAATAATGACTTCACACTTATCGGTTCTGAAATAGTTGCAACTGATTGTGATATGTGTGGGAAAATATCACTATTGATAGCAAGCTTAATATAACGGATGAAATATGTACATTACGCTGTAAAAGAGTCATAAAGTCACTTTCAAATGTATAGAAGTATGCTATAATTTTTTGGTTTTGAAATATGATGGAGTACTATATCAAGATGGATTATTATATTACGTATATTTAATTATGTGAAGTTGCATATGATATTTGTTATCAAAGGTAAATTCGTTGCAATTTTTTAATTTGTTATTACTAACAAAGGGTAAAGTTGCATATATTTGGCCCTCAACTCCTGCTTAGGTGGAAGTTAACAACATGAAGTGATGAAATGTATGTCGTATGTATATAGTATAATTGTAGATATTAAACCATGCACCTTATTTATTTTATTTGAATATTACCGTGTCTGATCACCCAGTGAAGCAAGACCTCCTCAAACCATCTTGTTCGTCAACACGCATAATTTATATTATTCGAAAAATTGGGTCTTATCTCAGTAGGAGCATATACTTTTTTTTCTAGATAGAACCCAACCTCGATTCTTGTTGCGTTCGCTTTAGCCCTCTCATTCTCTCGGTTTACCTTGTAACTACTAAAAACGTTATCCCAAACTAGAGCTGTTCATAGGCGGGCTACGCGTCAGGCTCGACCCATCCCACTCTTCCAAAAAAATTTATAAGCTTGGATGGGTAATACCCGTCCGCCCACTTAGTTTAATATATTATTTATTATATAATTAATTCTATTAATTATTAAACTAGTACTACTACATGACCCATACCCAACTTTAGTAATTAGTACCCATACCCAGCTTTAGTTTATTACTCTTGTACTAGCCTTATGATTTGCTTCTTTTAGACTTTAAAATTTCTAATTCTATCGTCTACATTCAATATTTTTAACCCTTAAAGCACTCAAGCAGTCGACTATCAAAGTTCAAAGAAGTAGCCGACTCCACCGTCTATATTCAATATACATGTAATTTGAGTATTTTGAGACTTATATATATTTACAGTATTTTAGACAATGTATTGTATTTTAATTGCTATTAAAACTTAACTAATATGTTTTATATTTTAAATTTTTATATAAGAAATACCTGCCTACTCGCGGATCCTGTCCGTTTTAAAAATGAACAGATAGCGGCAATAAAATATGCCCGCAAATACAAACGTACTTTTAAATATTTAAACTCATAGGTAAAATTTTTAAGTACTATCCAATCCGCTACCGCCTAAGCCTGTCGACGAACAACTCTATCCCAAACCCTCCCCTAACGAGGCAAGTCGGCAAGAATTGGTGACACAGCCATCTAACCAATACTTCTATGAAAATATAACAAATTCTTTTTAATTCAGCTCACTTCTTTATAAAAATTATGTTATGGTGCATGTCAACTTGTTCATCTTCAACAATTTGCTAATTTCATAATCTCAAAGACAATTTCTGGTACTTTTAAAACCCTAATTTAAATTCATTTTCAGTTTCTCTACAAAAGTCAACATATATTTGTTTATGAATATATCATCGTCCCTAATATCCTTTTTCTGCCTGTTTAGATGTTAGTATTAAATAGTGGTAATAAAAAATAATTTACAATTTACAATTTCATTAAATGTATTTGTGTTATTCATATCTTAAAACTACACAAATTTTTCATTATCATTTAATACCAAAAATCAAATGGGTCATTGTTCTTCAAAGGTTGTCAAAGAAGTAAGAAACTAGTTGTTCATTTTTTACATTATTCCTTTCGATTTATGAAACTGGTTAAAGTTTTGATTTTTTGTATTTTCACACGCAAAAAGTTTAGCATGACGATTATTAATGTGAAATTTTTAGGTGCTGACAATATTGATGGTAATTTGATAAGACAAAAATGGGTAATAATACTATAAAAATGCTTCAAATTGGTTATTTCTTATTGTTAATCATGTTTAGTTATGGTCTTATGGACATAGATCTGACTTGGTAAACATGCTGTGTTATTTGCTGATTCTGGATTTGAAATATTCAGTTCTTACTTTGTATATTTATGCTGTAGTGAAATACAAAAGGAAAATTTACCCTTTTATTGATTTTCATAGAATTTTATAAACTTTCTCCTTAGTTGAGTGTGAAATCTGAAGTGGGGTTTCATAATACCTTTTGAATCATGAAATTTGGATCAATGAATCCAGTTATAGCAATTTTTCTGCTTTTTATATGCACTATGCTCTGTGTTCATTCTGAAACAGACTCTAATGATGGTTAGTTCTGTGCTTGTTCTTTCTGTTATCCCTTAGGAGTGTTTGGTTTGTCGGAAAACATATTGCGTGTAAAACTATTTTCATGAAAACTATTATTACGGGGCCTCAACCATTAGCTTAAGCTTTTGGTTGAGTTGGTTCCTTAATATGGTATCAAAAGCTAACGTGATAAGAGATTACGGGTTTGAATTTCAACCACCCCTATGAGGAGGGTCTGTATTGCATCCACACTTCCAGCCCAAAAGGGTCTCGTATGAGGGGTTGTGTCAGGGTATATAACATATTTTGGGGCCTCAACCATTAGCTTGAGCTTTTTTTTGTGTTGGTTCAATGATATTATAATTCTTTTGTTTGGGTTAATGGAAAATCTGGAGGGAAATAAAAGTGTTGGGGATGAAAGAATGGAGGAAAATTGATTTTCTTGCAATTTTGGAGGAAAATATTTACAAAGTGATAGAAGATTTGTTTCACCTAAGGTTTCTATGATAATTTCTTTGTAAAACCAAACAACTGAAAATGTGAAACAGTTTTTTAGAAAAGTGTTTTACACCAAACCACAAACACTCCCTTAATTATGATTTGTAAATCCAAGTTGGAAGCAGTGAATTTGTTGAGCACTCATATGCGATGTTACTTCATCTCGTGTACTTGTGTTGGACATAGGTATGTTTCAAGTATGAGACTTGCAGACGTGCCTAATTTATGAGAACATTTCATGTGTATGTCTAAAATGAAGTTCTAGATACCCATACGGCCATACCCATGTCTAACTCTCAAGTATTTTGACATTGTTATTTATTTGAGGCAAAAGGGGGACTAAAAATAGGGTGTATTTTTGATATTGTAATTCTTCTAGAAGTAGTGTTGACAATCTTGTATAACATTTTAGAGGCACGTTGAAGGCACTTCGAACATGTAGCGTGAAATCTCTTCTATTGTGCTCATGCAAATATGGGTAAAAACATGTTCATAACATTTGAGTTGTTGCCTGTTTAACCTTTATTCTCTGTATGTGTATTATCTCCAACATTACACCTTGGACAGTCTTCCTGCTCATTTCGAAGTCTAGTAGTATAGGAGGAACTGATGAATTTGCATAAACTTTGGTTGTCCAAACTCTGTAGCTGAAATTTCGGTGCATGCAGTTGCAGGTTTAATTGCTTTGAAGGCGCTATGGCAGAATGTGCCGCCTTCTTGGACTGGTTTTCCTGATCCCTGTGGCCGCAACTGGCAAGGAATTGTCTGCAATGGTTCTCGAGTGATCGCTATGTGAGAAACTTTACCTGTTATAATTTCTACTGCTTCTAGAATCTTCTTTATCTGATTGTGTAAGTTTTCTGGCTCAGAATGTTGGCAAGCATGAGGCTTGAAGGAACTCTTTCAAGTGATATCCAAGAATTATCAGAACTAAGAATTCTGTAAGTTCCTCACATTTTTCCTTTTCATTCTATTTTTGGTATGTTTATGTTATTCCTTTTCCTTCCATTTTGTGATTTTCTCACTACTGTATTAGATGTCTAAAATCTTCTCCCGCTGTCAATGAAATATTATCCCCATTTGACTCAAAAAGCTTTTACATATTCAATTCATATGGTACAAAACACTGTCACATGATTCACTAATCTCCTTGCCAATCGTGAATCAAAAAAAGCGAATTATGGTCGGTTTTGGGCTGTTTTAGGTCATTGTGAGCGAATCGCGAATTTCAAAAGCGAATTAACTGACGAATTATGTTACAATGGTACAAACATTAAGGAACAACAGGAAACTATGTGTGTCTCCTCTTAGGTCTTAGATGTTTTGCTTGTGATTAACTGTCACTGGAGTTTGTGGCTTAGTGCATTTACCGTCAATAAATTCATCATTTGATTGCCACTTTTCCAGTTTGTCGAACGCTAATGAATTCGACTCAAGCACATATTTTGTGTGCTGAAACCACCATTTACACTTGATTAAGTTGTGTTATTTTTTTTCTATTTGATACCGAATATCTCTTTTCTTTTACTTCTTTTTGTGTGTCGCTTTTGAGTATTACTAAGTTTCTATATTACATCTTGTGTAATCTGATTGTTGCTTTCTTTGGTTTAGAGACCTGTCTTATAATAAGGGTTTGACGGGGTCACTTCCTTCAGCAATCGGGAAACTTTCAAAGCTCACAAACCTGTAAGGATCATTTACTATCTAGTTATGTGCATAAATACAGTTTATTGCAACAATTTTTATTTTACTCGCGTGCTTCAGGGTCCTGGTTGGCTGCAGTTTCAATGGACCGATCCCAGATACAATTGGATCTCTGTCACAACTGAGATTCCTGTATGATTATCTTAACTCGTAACAATTTTCCTGCTGTTCCCTCTTTCCATAAGTCCCTTAATGTTCAATTTGGAATGTGCGATGTTTCTCGTGCAGATACTTGAATTCTAATAGCTTTAGCGGAAGTATACCTAACACAATCGGTAATCTGCTTAAGCTTTTTTGGTTGGATCTTGGTGAAAATAAGCTTACAGGAACAATACCAATCTCCAATGGGACTACACCGGGTCTGGACATGCTGATCAATACCAAACATTTGTATGTTTGATTACTTGGATATTTCTTTTCTCCGTTAATACTTTCCTTTCACAATCGTATCATGGCTTTATGTTATCTGGGATACTCTTCGTTGTGCAGCCACCTTGGAAGAAACCAGCTCTCTGGTTCAATTCCGCCTCAACTGCTCCATGAAAATTTGACTATGCTTCATTTGTAAGTAGTACACTCGAGATTTTAAGATGTGTCTCAATATTTTCTTTTGTAAATGATAACTTTTGTTATCACTTCTTTGTCTTTTGTATTAAGCTTTGAGTCAAGGCAGGGGGCGGATTCAAAATAAAATCAAATGATGCCAATGTAATGTTGATAACCTGAGACAATGCTGTCACACACCAATGTTTTAATCAACTTAACCGGTACACTTATTTGCATATTTAAAGATATAACTTGTTAAATGCTGTCAGTTGACAGCATTGACAAAGGCTACATCCGCCTGTGAGTCAAGGGATATAAAGTAAAACTTCTATGCAATATTTGCATTGGACGAAAACTTTACTGAATTAATCTTTTATTGCTAAATATTCACATAAAAGTCAGATACTTGTTCTTCTCATAGTACTAGTATTAGGCATTTATCATTTATGATCATACTTTGAATTCATGTGGACGACCAGTGGAATTGATGTATTGGTTTATGTAGCCGATTCCAATCTTGTGGGATAAAGGTTTTGGCATTGTTTTTTCATGATCATTAGTGTTTTTTCTTTTGCCTTTGTGTGAACACTTAATCTAGATTGAATAAAAGGAAGTTAGCTATCAGTCAAACAATGGTTCAAGATAACTATTCTACCCCATCATTTAACCTACTACTGTTTGTGTTTTGCTACTTATTACAGACTTTTGGATAACAATAAGCTTACTGGCGATATCCCGCCAACACTTGGTTTTGTGCAAACATTGGAGGCAGTGTAAGTAAAGTCTGTCCATCTCATGTAGAAACACAAATAGTTGAGAAAATTTTTATGTGTGTAGGTGTTTGAATTCCTAATGTGTTTATTCTTCAACTTTGTTGGTTTGCAGGCGACTCGATTTTAATGCAATCGGTGGGCCTGTTCCTTCAAACATCAACAATCTTACTAATGTAAAGGATATGTAAGTGCATATGAATTTTAGGACTCTCACTCTGTGCCATAGTGCAAAAACAAGGCTGCAGCACATCGGTCACGTTGTAAAGGCTTAAAAAATAAGCGAACTGACATTTCCCGCATTGTAACGGTGTAAAAAACCGTGTTTTGTGCTGTTTCAAGGAATATCTCATTCTTTCGGCCGATATTTGGTTTTGCGATAGTCGATAACTACATCACCGTGTCGTTACCACGATCAAACCCATTACCACATATATGCACTATGCTCTGTGTTGTCTTGGTCTCTCACTATTTGGGGGTTAAATTAACAATATTCCTCTGGCTCTCTCTCTGGAGGGGGTACGGGTATGGATCATCCGTTACCTTCCCTCACCTGGACCTTGTTTTGGAGTTGGATATTGAGTTGATGATGATGATGATGCTCTGTGCTATTTTAGTTTCTTGAGATACATAATTTCTGTTTATTTTTTGGGTGTCCCATTTCAGGCTTTTATCAAACAACCAACTGACAGGCCCTATGCCCGACCTTACTGGCATGACCCGACTCGGCTACTTGTAAGTTTAGGATGGTGTTATTATGCTTTACAGTTTGTTTTGATGGTTAAAATTGATGGATTATGATATGTGCAGGGATATGAGCAATAATAGTTTTGACGCCACAGATTTTCCATCATGGCTCATTGCACTGCCTTCTTTGACAGATCTGTATTGTTCTCTTCCGCTCATAAATGCTCAACCTTTTCTTTGCTTGTTTCAAATCGATTGCTCATGTTGTGCTGTTACTTTGTAGCCACTGATGCACAAACAATAACCGATTTTTTGTCTGTTCCAGTAAACTTATCTCGCTTTTGTACATTATATATAACGGTAATTCATTCATTTTTATTGTCGACTTCCTACAGAATGATGGAAAGGACTACAATCGAAGGCGAGGTTCCTGAGACATTTTTCAGCCTCCCTCATTTACATCAAGTGTAAGTATCCTCGTTTACTGCAAGTATAAGTATCATTTGACTATGATTTCATATGTTTTTTAGTAAAATCTCATGCATTTGTCTTAATACCGAAAAGCTCTCACATATTTCGTCAAACTAAGAACTAAGAAAAAAAAAAAACTTTTCTACCTTCGAATGTCTATTCTTCATAGAATTCCATAACCATATGAAAGGTAGTATTGAGTGGCAGTGAAATCTTTTGAAGAAAAACACATGTTTATGGATGGTCGAGTTGAGGGGTTCTCTTTGATCGCAACTTCCTCGTGATGAGGTTATTGGCCTGCCTTCTTTCCCACCCTTCCTAGACCCTGCCTCTAGGCGGGACTCATTGGGATGATGATGATGACATGTTTGTGGATGGAATTTCCAAAATTACATGTAAATTAATCCTGCTTAGTAGTTTTTGCTGAACACCTAGTGCTTTATATAACTGATTTGATCTTGCGTTCAACGTAATACTCGAAAGGAAAACTAAAATACGATACAAATGAAATTTTCTGACCGGGTTTTTGAATCAAGGTTAATGAAGAGTAATAACCTCAATGGCAAGTTGGATATCGGTGATGCTCATAGCTCAGAACTTCGGATCATTAACTTGCAAAACAACAACATATCTGCTTACACTCATAGATCTGGGGACCGCCAGCTCCAACTAAAGTAAGTTTTCGATTAACTTTGTAATAGGTATGTAATTTCTTCTTGCTAAGTTTGTTCTTCACTTACGACTTTGTGCTTACGGTTTTTTAACTTTTGCAGTCTTATTGAGAATCCTGTTTGTAACGATGATACCGATAGAGTCCAAAGCTACTGCGGACGCCTTCAACAGACAAATCCCTCGTATGTTACACCACGGAACTGTATCCCGACTGCTTGTAGTTCCAATAAATTTTCTAGCCAAAATTGCCAATGTGCCTATCCTTACACCGGGAACTTTGTATTTAGAGCCCCATATTTTTCGAACTTGCAAAATTTTACATACTACACGGCTTTGGAGCTGAAGCTAATGACTACCTTTCTCGCCTTTCGGCTCCCTGTTGATTCTGTGTCCCTCAGTAATATAAGCAGAAATCCATCCAATTACCTTGGAATTACTTTGCAAATTTTCCCCCTTGCTCAAGATCGATTCAATAGGACAGCGATTTCCATTTTGGGTTTTATGATGAGCAACCAGACATTCAAGGCACCGCCTTTTTATGGAACGTTCTACTTCATTGCTGATGAGTATACGATGTTTGCAGGTTAACACTGTTTCCTTTTCCCTGCTTTGTCTGATATGTTTCCTTTATAAAATTCGTGTTTTCTTGTCACATTAGATGAACCTGGATCGGGTGAAAAGAAGACTCTCGGTACAGCTGCTATCATCGGAATTGCTGTAGGAATTTCTGCATTTGTGCTAGTATCATTATGTGTTGGAGTTTTCTTTTTCTGCTACAGAAGGAAACCTGCCAAACCTGTGGAACCAAATTATCCTTCAGGTAATCAAAAAGTCTTGTATGGGACCGTCTCAGTATGAGACGAGCCCATATAATTAGCCCATTTCTCGAAGTGATCACTTTAAAACTGTTTGTGATCACTTTAAGGTTATAAGTGATCACATTAAGACAGTAAATCTACACCGGGCCAACCCAATGTGGATGGTCTCACCGTGAGACTGTCTGCTTTGAGAATTTGTGTAGGTCATAATGATTAAGCTAGGAGCCTAGGACTAATCAGATTGATTTACATTGAAAGATTTTGAGGGGAGAGGGATGCAAAACAATTTAACAAATGACATTCATATTTTTATTCTACCCACAATTTGTACGTACGTTTATAATCTATGTCCCTTATTTCGATGGATTTAAAGATTTATAGTTCTTGGGTTTCAGATTATAATGGATTGTAAATTATGTGCTCATTTTATGTGAAGTTACATACAATGTTTTGTAGCAAAGATCAATTGGAAACAACCTTTTTTGTTATTACCTATATGGGCAAGGTTGCGTATGTCCGACCCCTAAACCCCGCCTAGCTGGGAGCCAATGGATACTGCACCCTTTCCGAGTCATTTCTACTTGATGATTCCATTACCAAGAGAAGAATGAATCATTTCCTAATCAAATTTTTTTTCAGTATTCTGACAATGATTTATAAATTGCAGGCCTTGGATCGGGCTCCCCTTGGACGTTGCCTGGAAGCAACTCTAGCGCCTTACAACTGCCGGGATCGAGACTTTTTTCACTTGAAGAGGTCAAAAAGCTAACCAATAACTTTTCGGAAGCAAGCGCTATTGGGTCCGGGGGATTTGGGAAGGTATGTTTACTACCACAAAATGTCATTGCTACTTAATATCACTAATTGGAATTAACTTATTATCTCGATAAGTCAAGGGGATGGAACCAATTCCATGGTAGTAAGAGCGAGTATGTTAACTTTGTCGATAAACGGGTAAGAAAGATTCTGATAGCTATATGCTATGAGAAATGAGACTACTCACGTAGAAATAACTCGACTTTGGCTTTCCACTTTTTTGTTATCAATCTTCACAGAAAACCGAATATTTTATGATTTGTGTTTTTTTTTTACAATGTATCGAGGATTTCACATGCTATATACTTCTATTTTGTCCTATTTTGTGCTATCATAAAGTTTTTGGTTTACAATGTCTAATAGGTATACAAGGGTGCCCTTGCTAATGGACTGTTGGTTGCTGTTAAAAGAGCTAATCATGAATCAAAGCATGGCAGTTTTCAGTTCAAAGCTGAGATCGAGCTTCTAACGAGAGTTCATCATAAAAACCTCGTCAGGTTATTGGGTTTTTGTTTGGAACGAGAACTTATACTAATCTACGAGTATGTACCTAATGGCACCTTGAAAGAGAGTCTCTCGGGTGCGTTTTCCTGGCTGACCCCTTCGCTCTATGCAACAAATCCGCTGCATATTCTTTTTTGTAATTGAAGTTCTGTTCGAGTTTGATGTAGGGACATCTGGGATACGACTAGATTGGAAGAGAAGAATTCAGGTAGCTCTCGATGCAGCCAGAGGCCTGGCTTATTTGCACGAACTAGCCAGCCAACCGTTCGTGCATAGGGACATCAAGTCGACTAACATACTGCTCGATGAAAACTTGAATGCAAAAGTTTCTGATTTCGGTCTGTCGAAGCCTATGAATGACGGTGGAAGAGGCTATATTACCACTGAAGTAAAAGGAACAATGGTGCGTATAACTTTACTTTGTCGATCTCTTACCGACTTATCTTGGCAGTCGACAACACTGCGTCTTACCGATTGTTATGAAAATCGTATCTTCTTGTGCAGGGATACTTGGATCCTGAATATTACCGAACCTATAAGTTGAACGAGAAAAGTGATGTTTACAGTTTCGGAGTGGTAATGCTTGAACTTGCAACCGGGAGATCAGCATTAGATAGGGAAAGATACGTAGTAAGTGAAGTTCAAAAAGCCGTTGATAGAACACAGGATTTGTACGGTCTTCATGAGGTGCTAGACCCTAGTATTGGTCTCGGAACCTCACTGAAAGGCATCGAGAAGTACATAGATTTGGCATTGAGGTGTGTGGAGGAATTAGGCGTTAATAGGCCGCCAATGGGGGAAGTCGTGAAACAACTCGAGGATATATATGAAAGAGTGGGATTGAATCCATACAGCGATTCGGGAGGAAGTTCGACAGCATTTGATCTCTATGGGGTGGAGTCGTTTTACCTTCGTGATGGAGCACTCCCACGTTGAGCTCGGTTTCTAGTATCATAGCAGTGTGTTCTCCTTTGTGCATGTTTTGTTTACAAAAAATACCGAGTCAAGGACTGAAATTTAGGTCGTAATAAGTAACACTCCCGTTGTTCCAGAATGACTCAAAAAAATCGCATATTTGAGTTATATAGTGCTTTCTTGCATGGAGAGGGAGGAACACTAATACACAATCATGTATTTACAATTTCCTTATTGCAGCATACAATCCTATTTTGTAATAATATTGTAAAGGAAAAATTACCGAGAATAATTCAACATATTCTTGATTTTCCTACAATAATTCCACCTTAACCATTAATATTCTTTACTTTGAGGGGTATTTTTCTAGAGTAAACTCGATAACTGGGTGACTTGCTATAGTAAGTTTTAATTTTATTAAAAAAAATAATTAAAATAAAATATCTAAGAAAATATTAAAAAATTTTAAGTTTTTTAATTATTTAGTATTTTTAATGTAATTTTTTAAATTTTTCTCTAATTTTAAATTAATTTTCAGTTTACTTTTTTGGTGAATTACCTATTATAGCAGATTATTGAATTATCCAAGTTTGCTCTAGGTATATACCCCATAAAGTTGGGATTATTTATGATTAATCAATAGGTGAGATCATTGTAGGAAAATCATGAAAAAATTGGATTATTCTAGATAATTTTTTCTATTGTAAAATTAGATAAATATTGAAATTACTACTTATTTATAGGAAAGAAAAGGAAAAATAAATAAATGTGTGGTTTTGGATAAATGAAATTGATATAAGCAAAAAAATGAGTTTTTCAATATGATGCCATGTTGTTCAATATAAATAAATGTTGTTCGATACAAGACGAGCTTATAGTTTTAAATACCATTGATAAAAAAATGATTCTTCCAATTGTAATATTAAAAAAAAATTGTGGACATTATAGAATATTTTTCTTAAATGAAAAACAAATGAAAGGCAAATCCATACAATAAATAATACTTCCTACACGCTACGTTTGCTATTTAGATTGTCTTATTTGTTTTCGCTACCATTTCCATACTTGCTATAACTTTCATATTTGAAAATTGAATCCCGCATTTTCTTTTGATCTTGTATACATACCTTTTAACATTTTTGTAATTTCATCAATGCAATTTAATTGATTTCTTATTTATGTACTATTAGATATTAATTCTTTTTGTTATAATCATTTTTTTTACTCAAAATTTATTGGCGGCAGCCTAGCAAAGATTCGTTGGGTTGCTTATAGCCTTACGTTTTCTTGAAGTTGGGTTAGTTGGGTATAGACGTATAGTCTCTGTCAATACTCAGTACTCAATGCATAATCCCATTGCTGGTGACGCTTTTTCTTCGTTTCATCATATTTCTTGACGCTTTGGGAACTGATAATATACTCTTGTTTTGTTGATTTCAATTCAATAGGAAAAGTTAATTTTAATTTGAACCCCAATTTTTATAATTACTATCAGATTATCCAATGATTGTCACTGCAATTCCCAAATCCTTGAAACCCTAAAAAGGGAAAATCAAATAATTAGACAAGTGGGAAACGACTATGAAAACAGGTTCTAGATTGATCACTTTACCTTGTGGTTGTGGTACCATTATCATTGCTGGGAATTCCAAGAAGTCTCAAGCACAGCCATCTAAGGTACTCTTCTATCGTCCTTTTCAATTTTATGATTTATTTTTCATTTGTTTTTCTGGTGGGCATTTGGGCATTTCTCAAATTTCCCTGGATTAGAATAATTATTTAGCTACTAGATGTTTAGACCTTGAAATACTAGAAAAACTGCACCTTTGTTTTGTTAGATGATCCCACATTTTAGTTGAAACGAATGTATTTAAGTATTCTGCAATTTTCACTATGTTTGATGTGAGTAGTTGCTTTATGATGTTGTAGACTTGTAGTAAAAGTGGGTGAAAAAGAAAAATTACCATGCGTAATACAACCTTTCGTTAATTTACTTACGATAATACAAGTTTTGATTAATAATGAATAACATCAACTTGACTTTAGTATATAACTAATTTACCAATTTTTTTTCATATAATCTCCTATAGTTTGTTTAACACTTACTAGGGAAAACCCTCTAAGTTGTATTCAAAAGTTGGTATTATTGTAGGGAAATAGCCAAAATGTTGTATTATTCTAGATAATTTTTTCGGTGAAAAATAGTGCAAAATTGTGATTTGGGTTGCGATTGTTGTCATGATAACAATGATGCAGTAATGAGGTGATTTGGTTGTCGTACACCAAATATTGGTTAGACTGTGAGTACTCTTGAAATGGCCTAAAACGCATTTTTTTACACCTTTATAATGGCAACTACATTAAGTAAATTTGAAAATTTTTGCAACTTAGGCTGATACATCATACGCATGCCTCTTTTTAACTGTGATTGAGACTTGACAGTGGTGTGTTCATGTAGCCAAGCAAAGTGTTGCAAAGTAAGGCTGAGTTATGAGAAAGAGTGTCATAAAAGTGTTCTAAGATGACCTGTGGGCTGTGGTAGCTCGCTAAAGTGTATTAATTTATGTTAGCCAAGTGAGTGTTACTCACAATAGGTTTACTTAATAAAGCTATAGGAAGAGAAGAAAAAGATAAGAACTAACAAGAACACTTTTTTTGGTCTAATTGTTATAAGAAAAATTATTAAAAGAAAGTTTCTTCCAATAAAAAATCACAAAGCACACGTCTTTTGTATCTCACTTAACGTAGACCAAGAAAAACGATTTCTCGAGCCTCTACTTGAGGCGCGCTTTTCAAAACTAAGGCACATCCCAACCAATGATGAGAAGAGAAAGAAAAGTACAAGTAATGAGTAACAAATGAATGAGGCCATGAAGGATACTATTTATAATCCGATGGTACAATATACAAAATATATAAAAAGTTATAATATTATATCTTGAATAAACAATGTCCATAATAAATTTTAAAACTTAAGCATGTTCACATTCACAAATGAATAAACAATTTAATTACCCGTAAATTTCGGCAAATTTGGCAATAACAATATTTTTAAAATTAGAAAAATAATTTTTACCAAATATTATAAAGTAGTAGATTGTGGGTACGTTGTGGTGCACATTGCAATATCACCTTATTGCCACTCTATGATGCAAGGTTTTTGAGCTTACCACGACTGGACGATTGCAAAAAGTTATCTGCATAGACCATGAGATTTGTTTTTTTTTTTTCTTGATCAAAAGCATATTTTTGCACTATGGGCGGGTGAGTATAGGGCGGCTGGGATGGGGTGGGGTATGTTGTACTTATTACCAATTCACTCTCCTTTTCTCTTGTGTTTCCACTGGATTAAGAACCTGAGAAGCATCTGCATTCTATTAAATGAAGATTGCTTCTGCAGCTGTTTTGGAGTTTTTGCTAATGGGATTCTTATAAGCATTGCACGCATGGGCCTCCTGGATAGACATCGACAAAGATTTTTAAATAATTTTTATGCCCCGCAGGATTCTGAACCGCCTCCAAGGATCACATCAAATGTAAAGCAGAATTTGCAGTTTCTGAAGTTGTGGAAGGTACTAAATTTTCCAGTATGTGAAGAAATTTTGTTAGATGTGATGAATAGAATTTTAGTTTCCCGATTTCCGTGTTATGTAGGAGTTCCAGAAAAGAAAATCCAGCACACCTAAGCCAGCCACTAGCTATCGTCGCAAGAAGTTGGAGAAGGAGGACCTTCCACCAGATACAGAACTCTACAAGGATCCAACCTTGTCACTTTATTAGTAATTTTCTTACCTGGAAAATCTTTCTGCTGAACTTATTTTTTTAATCTTTTTTTGATAAAGTTATCTCTTTTTGAAAATCTAATGCAGTACAAATCAGGATATCGACAGTGCTGTCCCTGTCTTGCTTGTTGATGGTTATAATGTCTGTGGTTACTGGGTGAAACTGAAGAAGCATTTCATGAATGGACGACTTGATGTTGCGAGGCAAAAGCTAGTGGATGAACTTGTTCAGTTCAGCTTGGTAAGAGGTTTGTGCTTTGCTTCTCAAATTAGGCAATTTGCAAATAGATACTTTTGCATATCAGATATTTTGAATGACATAAAAAGCCAAGTTAAATGCGTCATAATTCGTAACTCTAAAATTGTTCCTCTAGTTGCAATTTTGCATATGCAAAATGTAATATTTTTTTTTAATTTAAAAAAGGAAATGTGATAGTTCTTGCAAGTTAATCTGTCCATATTCTCAACATCTGCATATTGGTGGAGAGAATCTTTTTGGCGTTTGCTTGCATTTGTGGACTGTATGAACTTTCCATGTACTCTGCAATGGCGTGGCTTGCATTGGTTGCAATTTTTCTGTCAACTTCTAAGAGCAACCACTTATTCCTAAATTTCCAAAATTAACAGAAGTAAAGGTGGTGGTTGTATTTGATGCTATGATGTCTGGACTACCTACCCACAAAGAAACATTTGCAGGGTATGTTATTCTGATGCTCAAAAGTCTTCTCTTCACCTTTTAAGTTTATTGTGGTCTTCATCGGTAAAAATCAAGATGCAGTCATTATAAAGCATTATAATGTGAAGAAAGAGTTTTGTAGTAAGCTTGAGCATAGGCTTGGGCCTTGGAGCTCCTCTTGTTTATCCTTCTAACTATTGAATTTGAAGGAGAGGTAGCATAATGCATAATCAGAGTAATATAGGCGTATGAACGTTAGCTTTGGGCTGCTATAAGTAAAACTGGACCAGACAGCTACTGTTAGTGCTGTTTCTTGTGATAGCAGCTGGCAGGTCATCTTCTGCAGCTGCCAATAATTTACTGTCATTACCTACCTAAATATACTAGTATTTTTTCCATCTCAGCCCCATTAAGTTAGTAGAAAAGCATGTCAATGTTCTTTATATTCATTTGAAAATTTTCTAAAACTGCTATGATTGTGCAAATGCAGGGTGGATATAATTTACTCAGCAGAGTCCTGTGCTGATGCATGGATAGAAAAGGAGGTACACATTTAGATTGTGTGCACGCATGCGCTAATTACTTTAAATATTAACTTATTTATGATTGAACTGGGATTGCTCCTAATCTTTCTTTTGCTGTATTCTCTTTCTCCACATGAATTCTGGCTCTTGCCCTGCTCTGTTTTCATTGTGCTCAGTCTCTTTTTTTGTCTAGCTTTCTCTCTGTATACCTAAATAACCCGTGCTAAGAGGAGGAGTTTGTCAAAGTCTTCATATTGAAGTTTTCGAGGGCTACAAACTTGATTATTACCTTTTTTTTACTAAAGAAGATGGATAACTAAAGGTCTTGATTCCATTCACGTGCATCTTTTGATCTTATGATCAATCTGACTCCAAATTCTTTAACACATATACCATTGCCCTACACACTATCACATGATTCACTAGTCTCCCTGTGAATCGCAAATGAAAAAAGCGAATTATAGTCGGTTTGGGCTATTTTAGGGTCATTTTGAGCGAATCACAAATTCAAAAAGCGAATTAACTTGCGAATTATGTTACAATGGCGCAACACTTGTTCACAGATATCTATTTATTTATCTACTTTACAGTTGAATCTATTCAATTTAGTTAATAAGATATGCTGCTTGAAACTTTTACTTCTGTTTGCTTAGCACTAGCATAGTAACTCAACTGTTTTCTTATTTGTGGAGACAGGTTGTGGCATTGAGGGAAGATGGTTGCCCAAAGGTGTGGGTTGTAACGTCTGATCTTGCTCAACAGCATGCAGCTTATGGAGCGGTAAGCATTCTTGTCTATATAATTTCCAAGCAAGAATGGAAATTTGAAAAAATTGAATCACTGTAAACTGAGGGTAGATTTCAGAGAAAAGGGTACTCATTTATTGGAAGTGCCTGCATGCTTTCATTCAGAGGAGAGTCAATTCAGGGTTCTTACAGGAAAATGATTGCCCAGAAAGAATCTTTTTGGACTGTTTATTGTGTTTTAGTTGCTTATATGGTCAATCACACAATCTCAGGGAGCGTTTGTTTGGAGCAGCAAGGCACTAGTTTCTGAGGTAAGCTGCCAACTGTGATGTCTGTGTTCTTTTTGCCTGATTTGTTTTATATCAGAAAGATATCTGTCTCAATAACTTTTAAGTTGCTGCTCCTATATTAAATTGTACTCCGTATTATGGGCAAGTTAAGTTTTACACGAATTTTATTGAGAGACATAATATAAGTTTTTATCTTAATTATGGTGTATTGTGAAGCAAAATGACACATAAGGTGATTGTTTTCATTTTGTATAATATAAGTAGTTTATCCATAAATTAATTAACAACTTTGAATATTAGGCTAAGGAGCCATATAGATGTAGTGTTGGACGGATGGAATTTGGTTCTGTATTTGTGTTTATTGTTATAATCTTAAAGTCTAGTATAGATGAAGAAACTATAGTCATTCGCACTGTCACATGATTCACTAATCTCCTTACGATTCGCGAATCAAAAAAAGCGAATTATGGTCAGTTTTGTGCTATTTTAGGATCATTTTTAGCAATTCGCAAATTAACAAAGTGATTTAATTGTCTAATTATGTTATACTGGTCATTCTTTTTGTTGGCCTCATGACTGGTGTATGGGTATGTGCGCATCTTTGCTCATCTATGCCATATATACTAATTTGAGGACAAAAGCCCGACCCGAACTACACTCATCTATTTGCTTTAACCCTCTTTGTTTACCCTTTTCTTCATTTTGAAGACTTAATCCCAAAAGATAGATTTAGCGTTTGCTCATGGAAGTGATAACTGATAACGTTTGTGGTAGTTGGTACCTACTTACGACAACCCTCCTCATTTACCCTTGTTTGTGACTAGGAATGGGTGGGATAGTTGCACATACCTCGTACATACAAAATGAGATTTGAAGAACATTTTGACCTAGTTAAACCACTAAATGCTAATGGAACTGCTACGCCGAACAAACCCAATGTCAAGCCAAGTAAACCTATTTTATTTTGGTAGTGCTGACCTTTTTAAAGTGCGGGTAAAAGGTGCTAGTTAACTCCGATCAACTCGGACTATTCAATCACCCTTGATTTTGCTATGAATTTCAGATCAAGTCTACAAAGAAAGAAATGGAAAGAATGCTTCAAGAGCAAAGGTGCGTCTTTTAGTCAAAACGGGAAGTGGTAGTAACTCTTGAGCTTTGTCATATGAACATCAGTTGGTGCACATATGTCCTGCATTATATACATACAACCTTATTTATATGTTATTTTTCAGATCTACTTCCATGCAAGGAAAGCTTCTCAAGCACAATCTCGATACAGAAGTTGTCGATGCTTTAAAGGACCTCAAGATGAAGTTGTCACAAAATGGGTCGAAATAGCTCTCAAAATAAAGCTTAATTCTTCTCCTGTAAGTCTATTTATAATCCGTCGTCTGAATAATTTGTGTTGTTTATCATTGTTGTTGAATCGCACAGAGCTCCAATCTAATCGAAAGAAAACGCAACCCACAAGTTACGGCTTTGCTCTGTCGAAGCTCAATTTCTTTGCCTTACCAAAAAACAATTCCTTTTACTTACGCTCAATTGTTTAAATTCGCTTCAGATCGATCCATATCAGCTGCTGAATTATCCGGGAGATAATTTTCCCATCTCCAGTATTTGATCATACTTACACACACAGAAAGCAGAATCAAATATATTTGGCATTTCCAAAAGCAGAATATACAACTACAGATCCATTTATTGGCTTTAAATTCCAGGCTTGTATAGTTTATGTTGTGCCTTTTTCAAGTTTTCAGTTAAATTTTCAATTATAGCTGATCACTTTTGTTTTTGTAAAAAATGCAGTATCAATTTGTTTTGAATAATTGTATTGAACAGTTGATTATGAGTGAATACAACTTTTCTAAGGTTGTGAATAGAGATTGGAATGGATCTTGAACACAGTTGGATTCCGATTCCAGTTATATACTTATATTTATCAGGTTTTCTTTTAAACCCTAATATGATTCAATATTATAATGAATGTTCTTTTTATTTACCTTTTTTTTTTTGCAGATCTCAATGCTAACTTTAAAATCAATAATTTTAATTGTGACTTTTTAAAATTTCTAAAAAGTTGATATTTAAAAGGTATATAATGAGACGAATCTAAGAAGATTTCACATGAATATGTTTTTTTTTTCTTATACATCGATGAGAAATTGTAGTTAAAGTTTAATGTTAAATTTCGTAAATTCTATTTGGAAAGAACATATGAAAATGAAAGGAGTATAATATAACCTTAAACAATATACATAACCTTTTTTATAATTAAATTCATCAATAGAGGCAGCTGTAATATACGATTATAAAAGAATTTAGCTCGTCTATTTAACTATCTATTGAAGTATATATTAAAACATGCAAGTTTTTCCGATGTGGCGCTATCACATTAACTTTAGAAATGAAATACTTGTTTAGATGTCATCATACGAACCAATTTGATTATATATAATTTGTTAAGAATATTTGTTTTTTAAATATTTGTTAATGTATGTTTAGGGAGCGAAAGAAAGATCTGCATATGGTGTTCATTGACTTGGAGAAAGTGTATGATAGCATATCATGACGTGTCATCTAGGATAGTCTCAAGGCCCTCAAGGCTAGAGGGATTTCTTCAGTGTACATTGAGGTCATACGGGATATGTATGACAGAGTTTCGACTAGCATTCAAACATCGGTGGGGATAACAGAGCCTTTTCCGGTTAAAGTGGGACTACATTAAGGATCGGCTCTAAGCCCTTTCATTTTTACTGTCATAATGGAAGAGATTTCTAAATCTATTTGGGAGACGGTACCGTGGTGCATGATATTCGCGGACGACATATTGCTGGTAGTAGAAACTAAAGAGGAGGTTAGTAACGAATTGGATGAGTGGAGGGAAGCTTTAGAAGGAAAAGGATTGCGCATTAGCCATACGAAGACCGAGTATTTGTGCAGTGACTTTAGTGGGACACAACCGGTAGGTGAATCAGAGGTGTCCATAGAGGAAACAGTTGTTAAGAGTACAACCAAGTACAAGTATTTGGGATCGATCATTCAAAGGGGTGGGGAGATTGACGGGGATGTAAATCATCGTATACATGCGGGTTGGCTCAAGTGGCGAGTAGCCACTGCAGTGCTGTGTGATAAGAAATTCCCAAGCAAGTTAAAATGAAAATTCTACCGAGCGGCAATCAGACCTGCTCTACTATATGGGATCGAATGTTGGCCTCTAAAAAAGATATTCGAACATAAGATGGAAGTTACAGAAATGCGTATGCTGAGGTGGATGTGTGGGCACACATTAATGGATCGAATTAAGAACCAAGAGTTTAGGGACAAACTAGGGGTAGCCCCTATATCTGGAAAAATGCGCAAAAATAAATTGAGGTGGTTTGGTCATGTGCAGAGAAAGACTTTCGACGCCCCTGTCAGGTGGGTAGAAAGCATCATAGTAGAGGGTAAAAAGGAGGCGAGGAAGACCTAGGAGAACTTGGGATGAGCAAATAAGTGTTGACTTGCATGAGTTAAACCTCTCTGCGAACCTAATTAGGGATAGGAGTAGTTGGAGACACCATATCCATGTCTTAGAAAACTGATGTCCTTTTAGTTTACCTTTTAGTGTTCTTAACCTCTTGTTTTTATCGTTTCCTTTCTATTAGTTCTTTGTTTTCTTTTTGTAGTGATCCTTCTCTTTTTTTTAGGCCTTTAAGTTATTTTCCATGTGTTATTACGTCTCTTTATCTTCGGGAAATTCCTTTGGTTGCGCTCTCCTTTATGGATATGAGTTGCCGCCGTTTTTCGCTCCCCAGACCATGGCTTTAGTTTTTCAATGAGCGGGATGTACTGGATAGGATGATGATGATGATGATATTAATGTATCTTTACATAAAAAATAGAATTTTTACGTAAATAAATTTATCCAAATTAAATAAAAAAAAAGAAAAATTATTCTAAATAAAATTAAGTTTAAAGTTCAATATTAAAACAAATAAACTCAAATTAATGAAAATTCCGTACACTACTTATAAGGTGTAAACAATATCTTCCAAGCTAGAAAAGATAAAGTAAACCAAATTTAATGCACATATGATTAGTCAAAGATGTTTTGAATAATTAAATGCGTTTGAATCGCAATAATTAGATTAGATTAGTTTACATTAATTATGAGAGTAATTTGTGATAATTAATAGACTATATTAGTGAGATTATGAAGGGTAGATTATCTTATTAAAGTATTATTTGTGGTTTTAACTAGCTCTAATATATAGTCAATATATCAAGAGGTAAGAACCATATTTAATCACCTCCTCTCAGCCTATTATGTAATAAAAAATACATAAATAAATAATAATGTCTCAAGAAAAACTATAATAATATATTTTATACTAATGGACAATATCATATTGGTAAAACAAACTATAATTAATGAATTATTTCAAAAAGTAAATTATTTTCCAATCACTTTTCATCAATTTCTATCTAGTTATTCAAAATATGTTAGGTTTTTTTAGTTAAATAAAAGGAAATTATATATGGGGATATGATATATAAAGTACGTTGTGTATTATAAGCATTAAAATTATTTTATAAAGTAAAGTATCTTATAATTAATATGTTGAAAAATAAAAAAGAGTAAATTAATGTGTTGAAAAATAATAATGAAAAAATTATATTCACTTTGTCATAAAAATTCAACCGATTTATTATTCAAATTGGTACAAAAATAACGCTGAATGAAAATATTGTAAATTTGTTTTATAATTTGATAGACCTATATTTAAGACTTTGAATTAAGGCATTATTATTATTATTATAAATATTAAAAGACAACTTAAATCACCCAAACATGTTTTAATTTTGTATATAGTTCTACTTTGTATTGTTTTGTTTTCAAAATAATTTTTGTAATCAGTTTTATTTATTATTTGTGATATATCTTGTGCAAAGTCTTTAACGTGAGTCATGTGGAAAACTAATAAATACATATAAAATATTATATATATATATATATATATATATATATATATATATATATATATATATATATATAATACAAAATACAGAAATATGATACTCATCCTAATTTGACTTTTAAAATGAGACAAAATTAAGTTAAAGAAGCGTGTCCATAACTTGGTGGTTTATATAGTTACAACACAAGAATTGACCTTAGCTTATATCTTTCATTACTTCCTTTGTCCCCCTAAAATTGTCTTATATATATTTAGTGAAAAAATAAAAAAAATAAAAATAAAAATAAATAATATGCAATAATAAGATAAATATATGAATTAAATAAAAATATAAGTTAAATATGTAAATGAAAATTAAAAAATAAACCGTCAATTCATAATATTTTATTTGAAAATTTGGGAAGTCTAGTAGAATTGGGATTACAAATACAAACGAAATAGTAAAAAAATATATATGTCCATGAGACAAGATTTAAGTCTCTAAGAGAAGTCAACTTGTAGGACATTGACAAGATTTAAGTCTCTTGAAGTCAACTTTTAGGACATTATTAGTAACACAAAACAAAATAAGGCTCACGAGATACTTGATGTCTTCTTTATTGTATTTTTCTTCCTCTTTCTCAATGCCCAATAATTACTATCTATGTAAAATCACAAGCCAATAATAAAATAAATGTTTATAAAAACTTCTATTATTGAACACTCAAGTCCCACTTTGTCAAAACATCGACTCAATTAAAAGTTTAAGTAAATAATTAAAAACTTAATGTACTGATATAGGTTTTATATTCTATTACAATCTATTATAAAAAGTTATTTGGGCTAGAAATATAGATGAAAATATACATGCGCTCCTCATATGTTGTGCTAACTATTATATACACTTGAAATAAGGGGTATGATAAATGAGATTCGAACCTGTCACTTGAATTTTTGATACTATGTCAAGAAACGAAATCAACCAAAAATTTAAGATAATAATTAAGCCCGCAATATATACTATAAAATGTACTAGAGTTTCTATACCATCCATCCTTAATAAATTAATAATTCCCATCCTTGTTAGCTAGTATTTCCATTAGAGTGATAAATATTAATACTGTCTTTGTTTCAATTTGTTTGACTGATTTGACAAATAATTTTTTAGGTAACAAAGATGTTATGAATTAGTATTTTTCCTTTAATACTCTAATTTCCTTCAAAAGCAGTTTAATTGGGTGTTTCACATCAAACTAATAGTTTAATTGGGCTTTATTACAAAGATTCTTTAATATGCGTTTGATTAGCTAGTATTGTATGAAATCATCTCTCCATGAGACGGGTCTATATAATAGCCCATTTTTTCAATTGTTTACTTTAAGATGATAAGTAATCGTGTTAAGGTTATGAGTAATCATCATAAAACTATAAAAACTGATTAAATTAAAATTTTAAGTGATTGCTTTAACGTTATAAGTGATTATTTTAAGACAAAAAAATATATATCGGGTCAGCCCAATAGAAATGATCTCACCGTGAGACCGTCTCACTTAAGAATTAGTGGCGTTTGATTTAAAGTTGTACAATATTCTTTTATTTATATAATGCTGTAGAATAAAGTCTTAATAATATATAATATCTTGTAAATCATAATGAAAATAAAATAAAATAAAATAATATGATTAACTAATTTACTATACATGAATATATGAAAAATCGAAAATAAAGTATATACTTCCTCCATTTTATTATACTTGCAAATAATAATAATATTTTTTCACACAAAATATTTTTTCACACAAAATATCACAATTAATTGCAAATATATTCAAAATGAAGGTAATATTAGCATTTCATTAAAACATATTTAAGAATTGTATTTTTAATCTGCTACACAAACACAATTTCTCTCTTCACTCATCATTTTTTTTTTTCACCAATTAATAAAATTTAGTTTAATAATTTTACCCTTTGTTGTAGTTTTGATGTCACAATTATTTAGTTGCGCCAAATTAATAGCTACTATCTTAAGTTATTATAATAGTTAAAATTTTTTCTTTTTACTTTTATGATAGAAATTTAATTAACAAAAAGTTATCTTACCAAGAATAAAAAGATATAAATGTTATATTTTAATCATCAAATAACATACCACATTATATATAAAATAGTACAATGAGATTTTTAGTTACGCAAAATAAATGATCTTACTCTGGAAAAATCTTTTCCTTTTGTTACCAAGGGTTTAATTTTTTAATATATACACTTTTTTAATTATAAATTAATAATTATATTATTTTTATTTAAAAGTATAACACGCATTAGTAATAGCATAATTCATGTCAATGATTTTCATAATAGTTATACATACGTTGTTAATGACTACATAACATTGTTTTTCAATAATCAATTATTTTTGGGTAGTGATTACTCGGAATTGTTTGATATTTTCTTTTTCAGAGAAAACATTGAATCTAAGTAGCTAAGTCCACATATTGTTAACGTTGTATTTTATTGGGTTAAATAGGGAAAGCATTGTCTTGTGCATGTAAACAGAAAAAAAAAACGACTAATATTCTCTCAATAATATTTTTTAAAAAATGAAATATGCACATACTTTGTATTCTAATTTTCGCTCAGGGTTTCTAAAATATCTAAAATAGCCTTATGAAAATTATAATATATACCGTCACTTAGACAAAACCCGATTATCTATTCTTAAAAGTCTTGGAATAGAAGTAATATAGTGCTAATTTTGCGACGCATTAAAGAAGAAGTTTGGTGGTCAAGGGCAAATATAGTCAAATAGTCAAGTGAGACAGTCAAGGTATTTTTGACAATTTATTTAATAAAGAAATAATGTTATTTAATATTGTGGGGTGATAATAAATTAAGCAACGGTGAAAGTGGACCTATAAATAATGGATTATATATCAAGTCAAACTCATATTGATCCAAATTAGTTCTTGCCATAAATTTATAAAAATTTGGGTATTTTGTCCCAACACTTAAATAATGGCCACATTTGTGTTTTGTGACGCTTACGCATGATAGTATGTTTGTATGTATGCACAGTATTTATTAATAACACTTAAATATAGGTCGGATCTGCCTAAATCATGATTGGAATAATTAAGTAAAAATATTTTAATATTAAATTGTGAAATGAATAAAAGAGAGAAGAATGACAACTAGAGTTGATCTATATCATAAAATTTAAATCAAATAATCAAGTAATATTTACTTATACTCAGGAATCGCAATTAATTCGACACAGGCTCGGCTCTATGAGGGGGCAAGAGGGTTATGTGCTTCAGGCCCATTCAAAAAATAAGAAAAGCGACACTTTAATATTTATATGTTAAGGGCTTATGATAGCATATTTAGTTAGGTGCCCATACTTTTATTTTGTCTTGCTCTTAGGCCTCTTAAAATTCAAGGCTGACCCTGTTCCAACGACCTAATATATTATACTCAAGGCTCGACCAAACATCGAAATAGACAACTAAATTAGTTTAGCAGCTAATTAGTAAATAAATATACGGTTCACTTTATACTAGTATTTTGTATTTGTAATCAAGTTTAGTAAAATAATGGTACCACAAAGGTCACCCAATATTATTTCAAAATAACTCTCCAACTGCTATTCAAAGCGTCGGTGAATATAATTAGTTAGTACCCCACCATTTCTTGTATTCTATGATCTTATAATTTTGTCAACCAATCACTCTATCAGTGCTACAACTTGTCTTATATGATTATATCCGATCCAACGGGTCTATGGATAGTGTATAGTGCATCTAATATTTACCAATATTCATTTCTTTGTATTACAATATTGGTTATGTTTAATATTTTTTATATTTTATAAGTATAATAATCTAACTCTTAATATTTGTAAATTTATTTTATAAATATTTAAAAAAATATATGTATAAAACACATCAAAACATACATAATCCATACGAATATATTCTAAACATAACAAACGATATGAAACGAACGGACTAGATTTGATGATGTAATTGCATTTTACTTAAGATTTTTAAAAGTATTTTAATTTAGTGGTGTCTTTTAGTTTTATCCTAATAAATTCAATGTTTTAGTTTTATTCTTAGAATTCACATTTTAATTAATTGTTGGAGCCTTGGAGTAGTACTACTAATACTTTCCCCTTGCAACACTTATCTCTTTGGATATTTTACAATACTTACAACATTATCCTTTTTAGCTAAAAGTAACTAAATAATTTTTTTATTTTACCGCTACTTTATTCTCACTTTATATATTATCAACTTTTTACCTACTATTTTTGAGGATATTATAGACATTATATACTTGACAATGATATTTTTTAATACTTGTGCTAAAAGGCAATGTTGCAAGTAATTTGGAACGAAGAAAGTAATTTAATAAATAAACTTAACCTTTAGAGATGAATGTTAAGGCTAAGAGTATGTGTTTTTATCTTTAAAATGTGTATTTGAAGCCTTGGAGACGGAGTTGATAGGTAAAAAAAAATTGTGATATGAGTTCGAGGTCCCATGAAACAGTCGTATTGTTAGAAGATTTCATTAGTCGTTTTTAGCGCCTAATTTTTTTTCTTATATATTTGTTCGTTACTAATTATAATTTAATTAGTGATGGTAGTAATTTGAAAAATCTCTACGATGATTAGAAACTTGTTAATTCGTAACATGATTATGAATCGAAACAAATAACGTAAACTTTGGAGGTAAAACTTAAAGTTGAGCAACTACCCATAAACAGTTCAAAAAAAAAATTTAATTATTACCCAAGCATATTATATAACCATGATGGGAGTAAATTAAATATTTCTCACATATACAAGTGATTTTCAAACATGAAGTACAAGTTACATAACTTGTTACATGTACAATAATTTTTACTCAAACTTTAAACTATCTTAGATAAACCTTTCTTATACTATAATAGACCAAATTGAGGACAAAAAACACTCCAAATCAGCCCCAAACAGCAGCTAATATAGCTGTCCCAAATCCCCTTAGTAGCTCCTTGTTCACTTACACACTCAAGCCAATCACACTACCCAAAACCCCTTTTGTTCTACCCAAAGCTTGTGCATCATTACAAGCATGCAAGAGGCAAATATTTGAAGCAAAAGCACTCAATTTTCTGAATTATTATTCAGCCATAAATCCCAACACATTGCTCCCAAGTTCATCCATGAACAAACACTAGAATCCTCTAAACTTTCAATAACTAAAACACCTTCTTTTCTCATCAAATCTTCTTCAAAAATCCATCTAAAACTTCTGAAAATTTATGTTTATAAACTCAAATCTCCCATAAAAATAATCTTCATCTTAAGAGCTTTCCATAGACACCAAACTTGAAGAAATCCACCAAGTATAGAGTAAGTTATGTTCATTTCTTTATTCCACTAGTTTTTGTTAAAACTTGTTCATGTAAAATATTTTTTTTACATGAATCTTTCTATAAACTAAGATCATTATAAAATGAATATTTTATCTCTAAACTAAGAAAATCATCATTTATAAATCTATAAAAATAGGCCATAATAGAAAGTAAGATGATGCATTTCTACAAACATATAAATTTTGTTACTTAAAGGATTCAAGTAAAATTATGAGACTTAACTAATTATGTTGCTCAACATAATAAGTATACTCCAAATATGTTAAAATCATCACAAGTATTAGTCTAACAACTCTAACTAGGAAAAGTTAAGTGCATATTAGAAATCCAAAATTATTATTGATTTTTGGATAAATGCAATAGGTTTAGTTGAAGAGTTGGAGTTGAGACTTGAAGGGCAAGGACCCAAAGTTAGAACCACTTCTAAGAACGCGTAGGAGCTTACGTGGGAGCTTACGGAATAATTATATAGGCTTGGAGTCGAGGTATGTCACATGGGGTGATTTTTAAAGGATTTAAGAACAAGTTGGGCAAGTTTGTGTATAAACTTCTTTTTAAAAAAAAAAGGTTTCAATAACTTGTTTGACGAACACCAGTGTGTTTATACTCAGCCTTTTTGCTGATACTATGCTTTGTATGTTTTTCCAATGGTTTTGTTTTTAGAGTAAACCCCTATGGCACCTCGACGGAGAATGGATATGCGAGCGGAAGATGAACCTGAGTTGGAGTATAACTCCCCTTTGTTTAGATCTCGTTATTTTATTTGAGAGACTGTTAGTTTAGATTTAGACTATTTTAAGGATGTCATGTGAACTTTGGACTTATTTCGATTTGGTTGTAATTTTTCTATATTTTGGACAGTTAAGACTTCCGTTATATTGCTTTGGTTTGGTTCAAGTATTATACTTGAATATTGGTTTGACCTTTAAGTAACCCCTTAATTGTGTTGGCAAAAGTAAGCTTCCGCTTGATTAATACTAAATTCCAGTTAGTATTTGCCTTCATAATTCGAGGCGGTTACAGTTGGTATCAGAGCCAAGGCTTTGGAAGCTTGTCTAAAATATCAGGAAAATTAGAGAACGAGTAACTCATGGAAGTAATTAAGAAATGAGCTTAAAATTTAGGGATTATTGGTAAAGAAATGATTTAAGTAGTAAGTCTAACTTAAATCAGATTACTAAGTACCATTAGTAAACTAGAAATCTTAAAGGTTTCTTATAAGCAAGTGATGATCCAATTATGTGGTTAAGTTACCTATGCATGGTGGTAAATTAAGTTGAGGAATCATCGTTAAAAGTGTTAAAACTGCTAAACAAGTGATCCAATGGGATGGAAATTGATGAAGTTATTAAGTCATTAAATCAATAAAGTTAAGAAAGTGTGTTATGCAAGTACATATCTATTTGTCTTAAAGGCATAATTATTAATTAGTTATTACCTCTTGGCAGGAACCTAGAGGAAATTGGGGAAAGAATGGATCCTCAAGCCCAATTGAATCTCCTAACCGAGCAACTCAGAGTCATTCAAGAGACCAATGCTCAATTAGTCTAGTTCATAGCCAACCAACATGCTAATGTGGATGACGAGACTAAGTTTTACAAAAGGCTTGCTACCCACAGGCCTAAGACCTACAATGGTGCTACAGATCCAGTTGTCCTTGAAGATTGGATCAATGAAACCGAGAAAATTCTTGAGGTGGTAAATTGTCCAGAAAATCTTAAGGTTAAACTTGCAGCATTCTATCTAGTGGGACCTGCAGAGCTTTGGTGGAGAGCCCTAAAAGGTGTCTCAGCTGCCTCCACATCTGCTGGTGGAGCAACACAACCCACTAGTTGGAGATTGGAAGATTTCTTGAAGAAACTAAGGGAGAGGTTCTACCCAGCTGCTCTACAGAGACAAAAAGAATCAGAATTTCTTTACTTGAGGCAGCATTCTCTTAGCGTTACCGAATATGCTAACAAGTTCTTGGAGTTGGCTCGATTTGCCCCAGATTATGTGCTTGATGAAAAGAAAAAGATGGATCGCTTCTACAATGGTCTCAACTTCAGCTACCAAAAGTTGATGGGTTAATATGAGTCTTTTCAAGCTATGTATGAACATGCTGTGGAGAAAGAAATGGTCTGCAAGAGAGAGGAAGATGCGAGGAAAAAGAGATCTGGAGGAGACCAGGGAGGTCAGAGCAAGAAGCCCAGAGCTGAGGGAAACTTCAAGGGGAATCAAAACCAAAACCGCTTCAACAGCAACAGAAACCCACAAAACTCCAACCCGCTAAAAAGTCAACTGTGTGATAGATGCAAGAAATGGCACTCTAAGGGAGTCAACTGTGAGGGTAAGGGTGTGTGTCTGAATTGTGGAAAACCAGGTCATTTGGCTCGAGATTGTTGGGGCAAGAACCGGAGAAACCCCGGAAATGGTGGAGCACGATACTTAGGAAATCAAGGGAACCAGCGTAACAATAATTCTCAGCTTCGCCTTGAATATAAAGGAGGCAATAAAGCCTCATCTTCTGGAGGCCAAGGGAACCAGCGCCTGAGAGGAGGAAAATTCTTTGCCATTACTACAGCAAAGGAGCCTAGCACCTTGAGTCCTAAGACAGAAGGTAAAGTCATTTCCGGATTACTGTTATTGCTTGGTAAGTCCGTCCGTGTCTTATTTGATTCCGGGGCCGACAAGTCTTATGTTTCTAAGTCATTTGTGAGATCTTTGGACTGTTATGTTAATGTATGCCCTATAATGCATAGAGTTGAGTTACCCGACGGATCAACGGTATCATGTAATACAAAGTTGATTGATTGCCCATTAGTAATCCAGGCTAAGGAGTTCTATGTAGACCTGATTGTATTTGACTTAGGAGGGTTTGATATCATTCTAGGAATGGACTGGCTAGGTAAACACAGGGCAGTGATTGAGCGCTATGAGAGGAATGTAAAGGTTGAGAAAAATCCAGGGGAACAAGTAGCTTTTAGTGATGGGACCATACCTAATATTGAGCCAGAGATGATTGAGAGGCTTACAACCTTTCCAAAGAGAGGTGGGGAAGCCCAGGTCTACCACATGAGCGAGTCAACATACAAGGAGGTCGACTCAAGTCAGATCTTGATAGTGCAAGAATTTTCTGATGTATTCCCTGATGATCTACCTGGGTTACCTCCAAAGAGAGAGATTGATTTTCACATTGACCTAGTTCCAGGGTCAAGCCCGATTTCAAAGGCACCATATAGAATGGCACCACTTGAGTTGGCTGAACTAAAAACCCAACTCGAGGAGTTACAAGATAAAGGGTTTATCAGACCAAGTGTATCACCATGGGGAGCTCCAGTGTTGTTTGTGAAGAAGAAAGATGGGTCTTTGAGGCTATGCATTGACTACCGAGAGCTGAACAAAATAACCATCAAGAACAAGTACCCACTTCCTAGAATTGATGATTTATTTGACCAGTTGAAAGGAGCCGGAGTTTTCTCTAAAATTGACCTGAGATCTGGTTACCATCAGTTGAGGATAGCGGAGGAAGACATTCCTAAAACTGCTTTCCGCACCAGATATGGGCACTATGAGTTTAGAGTGATGCCGTTTGGGTTAACCAATGCCCCTGCAGCATTCATGGACTTGATGAATCGAACATTCCATGACTATCTTGATAAATTTGTTGTGGTTTTCATTGATGATATCTTGGTGTACTCTAAGACAGAGAAAGATCATGAGGAGCACTTAAGATTGGTATTAACACGATTGAGGGAAAGAAGCTTTTATGGGAAGTTGAGCAAGAGTGAATTCTGGTTGGATCGAGTTGTCTTCCTAGGTCATGTAATCTCAAAAGATGGCATAACAGTGGACCCCGAGAAGATAAGGACTATCATTGATTGGCCAGCACCGACTAGTGTAACTGAGGTAAGAAGCTTTATGGGTTTGGCAGGTTATTACCGAAGATATGTTGATGGGTTTTCTAAGATCGCACTATCGATCACAAGTTTGGTTCGAAAGAATACCAAGTTTGTGTGGTCACAAAAGTGTGAGGACGCTTTCCTAGAATTGAAGAAAAGGTTAACAACGGCTCCAGTGCTTGTATTGCCCGAGGATGGGAAAGAGTTCACGGTATACAGTGACGCATCTTTAGAGGGCTTGGGTTGTGTACTCATGCAAGAGGGGAAAGTGATTGCCTACGCATCGAGACAATTGAGGCCAAATGAGAAGAACTATCCAGTGCACGATTTAGAATTAGCCGGAGTCATATTTGCCTTAAAAATTTGGAGGCATTATCTCTACGGCACTACTTACAAGATCTACACCGATCACAAGAGTTTGACTTATCTGTTTACACAGAAGGAGCTTAACATGAGGCAGAGAAGGTGGCTAGAATTGATGAAAGATTATGACCTCACTTTGGAATATCATCCCGGGAAGGCAAACCGTGTAGCAGATGCCTTAAGCCGAAAACCGAGAATGGTCATTAATGGACTAATTTCAGTGCCCTACGAGATTTATGTGGAGATGAAGGAGCTAGAATTGATTATGGTTAAGAAGGGATCATACGACAACATTCTCAATGCTGTGAGTACAACACCGAGTCTACATGAGGAGATCCGTGAGCTACAACAGTATGATGACTTCTTGTCAGAGTTGAAGATTGGTATTGAAAAGGGTGCAGTTAAAGACTTCAGTATTGCTAAAGATGGGAGTATTCATCTAAAGGGAAGGTTATGTGTGCCCCGAGATCCTGAATTGATAGAGAAAATACTCAAGGAGGCACATTCGACTATGTATTCTGTCCACCCAGGACGGGATAAGATGCTAGCAGATTTAAAACAATACTTTTGGTGGATGAACATGAAGAAGGATGTCGAGGATTTCATAGCTCGATGTCTAGTATGTCAGCAAGTCAAGATTGACCACCAGCGCACTCCGGGGGAATTGCAACCACTTCCCGTGCCTAAGTGGAAGTGGGAATCAGTGAGTATGGACTTTGTTGTTGGATTGCCCCGTTCGAGAAGAGGAAATAATTCTATTTGGGTGATTGTTGATCGACTCACTAAGACTCACAGATTTATTCCTGCTAAAGTAACTTGGAAAGCAAAACAATTGGCTGATGCTTATGTGAAAGAAGTACTTAGACTACATGGTATACCGATGACAATAGTTTCAGATCGAGATCCAAAATTTGTGGCTCGATTTTGGAATGAGCTACAAAGGGCATTCGGCACGACCCTTAATTATAGCACCGCTTTTCACCCAGCTACAGATGGGCAGACGGAGAGGACCATCCAGACTCTAGAGGATATGCTTCGGGCATGTGTCCTTGATTTTCAGTGTTCGTGGGAGGACATCTTACCGTTGATAGAATTGTCCTACAACAATAGTTATCAGAGTAGTATTGGTATGGCTCCATATGAGGCCTTGTATGGCCAAAGGTGTAGGACACCACTTTATTGGGATACCGGGAGGCCCGGCGTGCTCGTTGGACCAGAAATGATCAGAGAGACCGCTGAACAAGTCAGAATCATTAGAGACCGGATGAAGGCTGCCCAAGATCGACAGAAATCCTACGCAGATCGTAGGAGGAGGAAACTTGAGTTCCAAGTCGGTGAGAAGGTGTTCCTTAAAGTCTCGCCAACAAAGGGAATCAAGAGGTTCGGAATGCAGGGGAAGCTTGATCCTCAGTACATTGGACCCTATGAGATTTTGCGTAGAGTTGGGGAGGTAGCTTATGAGTTAGCATTACCCCCACAATTAGCTAAGGTTCACAATGTGTTCCATGTGTCGCAATTGCGCCGGTATGTGTTTGATCCATCACATGTTCTCCAGTATGAGCCGATTCAGCTTGTTGAAAGCTTGCAGTATGAGGAAAGGCCCCTGAGGATCCTAGGTCGAGAGGTTAGAAAACTCCGTAGCCGCACGATCCCACTTGTGAAAGTGCTATGGAGTGGACAGGATGCCGATAGTGCTACTTGGGAAAAAGAGGACGACATGTTAATTAGATACCCTTACTTATTTGAGTGATGTATTTATAACCATTAGTTTGAGTTAGTTTCGAGGACGAAACTCTTGTAAGAAGGGAAGACTGAAACAGTCGTATTGTTAGAAGATTTCATTAGTCGTTTTTAGCGCCTAATTTTTTTTCTTATATATTTGTTCGTTACTAATTATAATTTAATTAGTGATGGTAGTAATTTGAAAAATCTCTACGATGATTAAAAACTTGTTAATTCGTAACATGATTATGAATCGAAACAAATAACGTAAACTTTGGAGGTAAAACTTAAAGTTGAGCAACTACCCATAAACAGTTCAAAAAAAAAATTTAATTATTACCCAAGCATATTATATAACCATGATGGGAGTAAATTAAATATTTCTCACATATACAAGTGATTTTCAAACATGAAGTACAAGTTACATAACTTGTTACATGTACAATAATTTTTACTCAAACTTTAAACTATCTTAGATAAACCTTTCTTATACTATAATAGACCAAATTGAGGACAAAAAACACTCCAAATCAGCCCCAAACAGCAGCTAATATAGCTGTCCCAAATCCCCTTAGTAGCTCCTTGTTCACTTACACACTCAAGCCAATCACACTACCCAAAACCCCTTTTGTTCTACCCAAAGCTTGTGCATCATTACAAGCATGCAAGAGGCAAATATTTGAAGCAAAAGCACTCAATTTTCTGAATTATTATTCAGCCATAAATCCCAACACATTGCTCCCAAGTTCATCCATGAACAAACACTAGAATCCTCTAAACTTTCAATAACTAAAACACCTTCTTTTCTCATCAAATCTTCTTCAAAAATCCATCTAAAACTTCTGAAAATTTATGTTTATAAACTCAAATCTCCCATAAAAATAAACTTCATCTTAAGAGCTTTCCATAGACACCAAACTTGAAGAAATCCACCAAGTATAGAGTAAGTTATGTTCATTTCTTTATTCCACTAGTTTTTGTTAAAACTTGTTCATGTAAAATATTTTTTTTACATGAATCTTTCTATAAACTAAGATCATTATAAAATGAATATTTTATCTCTAAACTAAGAAAATCATCATTTATAAATCTATAAAAATAGGCCATAATAGAAAGTAAGATGATGCATTTCTACAAACATATAAATTTTGTTACTTAAAGGATTCAAGTAAAATTATGAGACTTAACTAATTATGTTGCTCAACATAATAAGTATACTCCAAATATGTTAAAATCATCACAAGTATTAGTCTAACAACTCTAACTAGGAAAAGTTAAGTGCATATTAGAAATCCAAAATTATTATTGATTTTTGGATAAATGCAATAGGTTTAGTTGAAGAGTTGGAGTTGAGACTTGAAGGGCAAGGACCCAAAGTTAGAACCACTTCTAAGAACGCGTAGGAGCTTACGTGGGAGCTTACGGAATAATTATATAGGCTTGGAGTCGAGGTATGTCACATGGGGTGATTTTTAAAGGATTTAAGAACAAGTTGGGCAAGTTTGTGTATAAACTTCTTTTTAAAAAAAAAAAATAAATTCCCAAAGTGAAGTTCTTAAATCTTGAAAAATGATGTGAAAATGATAAATTTGAGTATAGAATAATTTATTACATGTATTATTATTGTGGGCATCATGCATGTTGATTTTATAAATTATTGTATGTTTAAAGGCATGTTTAACACTACTTTGTGAAAGTTATTGTGATGGAAATGATTATATGAATTTGAAAACATTTTAAATTCATTTTAAGAGAAATTTTCAGTAGCCATATGTTAAGAAAATTTCTTGAATACTTTTTGTTGAGATTATTCGTTAAATTGATATTTTAATGGATTTTAAGGTGCTAAATACTCTTATTATAAAACATGGTATTAGATGAACTCTTCATCATCAAAAATAATTAATAAAAACATATTATAATGTCTCCAACAAGATTTGGCCAGAATATATTTAGTTTTGAATTTTTTTTTTATAATTTTTGAATAATCGTTAAATTGTTTAACGGTAAATTGTAAAATGATAAAATATAAAATAATTACCAAACAAAGACATATGGACTTGAAATTTTTATCACATACTTATATGGACAGTAGGTAAAATTGGTAAAAGTTTGGGAAGATTTCGTTGACATTTAAGGACCTTAATAATTTTTACTCGTTTATTAATAATCGGTAAGTTTGAAAACGGTAAAATATAAAATAAATACTAAATGACGTCTTTTGGACATGAAAATTTTATGAGACACTTATATAATCAGTAGATACATGTTAAAAATTTATATGGATTTTCGTGACCATATATGGACTTAAATAAATTTTATTCGGTTTATCGGTAAAATAACGATATTAATTATTAAAAATACTCCACATGATTTTTAATCGTTATGTAAAATTTTATACTCCTTAAAATAGCTTCTGGAATATCATATAATTTTTTTTTAATATTTTAATCGGACTCAAATAATTTTAAAGCTATTTTATTTTATTTATCGATAAAATGTCTATACAAATAATAAAACATCATACATGAGTTTTATAAGTTCAAATGGCCTAATAAACATGTTATATGACTTCTAGAACTTTGGTATAATTTTATAAAATAAATTATTAATTATTTACTAATTTATCAAATTAATAGAAAATGTTTATTTATTAAAAAATGTAATATTGTTAATTAAATTTGGGTAAAAATAAACCTATATAAAAAAATTATATTTATATTAATAACCTACTGCCTCATAGTATAAATTAAGTTTAAATTAGATGGTTTATAAATTTTACGGATTTAAGACACCATTTAAATAACGGTAAATACCCAAATTGTCGAAAATAATTGTAAGATCGTTATAAATTCGCATAACCAATTATAATCTGATGGGACAACCTTAAATTCATTTTAAATAAGGTATTATAATGACTTGATTAATTTGGGCCTTGTTGGAGAATTAATATGTACTTTGTAAATCAATTACCGATTTTAATACCTGCAAAACTATCTCGTATTTAAGAAAATAGTGTTTTATGAAATCTTCTGTCGTAAGGATTTTATAGACTTATGAATCATATTCTAGTTGTTTTGAATGAATTTCAAAACCCTTTTAGTTATATTTACTTTGAGAAGGATTGAAACGAAACATTTTAGTGGTTTCCTTAAAAAAAAAAAAAATCATATTGAACTTTAATTACTTTTTGTTACGATGCATTTCCATACATGCTAGTGATGCCCCAATATAATACAAAGGTTATGTTTAATGATATGATTATGCTAAGCATGTTTTAGCCATGTGGGAAATATTATGATTTGATTTTGCTAAGTTGCAAATAAAGTATGTTTTGCTATGTGCAAATAAAAGATGTTTATCATATGGAAAAAGTTAATATTTTTGACTTTCAAATGCTATTAAGATTACAAAATATATATTATGTACAAAAAAATGTTTTAGCCTAAATGGCGGGTACATATGCCACAGCAAATGTTGTGTGCATGATTAAACGGCTCACCAATGCTGAGCGCGTATTGTTCACAATACCATTGTGTTACACTTGCCGGACATGTCGCGGACGGTAGACCGACTACCAAACGAGTCACAGGATGACTCACAGAGTACCCATGTAAACTTATGATATGAGTTTGAAATTGATTTGGATCCATTGAGATCTTATGATTTATGATGAAAAATGAGAATTTGAAATGACTATAGAGCCATTGAACTGGATTTGAATCATAATATGATTTATCAAATGAAAAAGCATATTTCAAAATGAATTTACTCAAAAAAAAAAAAGGTTTCAATAACTTGTTTGACGGACACCAGTGTGTTTATACTCAGCCTTTTTGCTGATACTATGTTTTGTATGTTTTTCCAATGGTTTTGTTTTTAGAGTAAACCCCTATGGCACCTCGACGGAGAATGGATATGCGAGCGGAAGATGAACCTGAGTTGGAGTATGACTCCCCTTTGTTTAGATCTCATTATTTTATTTGAGAGACTGTTAGTTTAGATTTAGACTATTTTAAGGATGTCATGTGAACTTTGGACTTATTTCGATTTGGTTGTAATTTTCCTATATTTTGGACAGTTAAGACTTCCGTTATATTGCTTTGGTTTGGTTCAAGTATTATACTTGAATATTGGTTTGACCTTTAAGTAACCCCTTAATTGTGTTGGCAAAAGTAAGCTTCCGCTTGATTAATACTAAATTCCAGTTAGTGTTTGCCTTCATAACTCGAGGCGGTTACATCCCACGGGTGTGGCGATCTCATTGGAAAATTTTGTTATATAATAATAACATATAATTATATCTAATAATTGATTATGCTTATTTCCTATTGGTTATAGATTAAGACGTGTATATGTAATTATTTTTTTACTTATATAGTTTTTACTTAATTAGCTGGTGCCGTAATTTGTTGTAGTAGCGCCTTTTAAATTTTGACAATGAGAATTGAGATTGCCTCAATTAAAGAGCAAGTATCACTTTTAAGAGATGTTTTGAGTTCGATACTCACATATCCTTTCTTTTTCTCAGTCTACGTACCCTGTAATCAAAAAAATTTGACACTCACAGTATAACCTCTATTACAACATAAACGGAAATTTGTGCTCATCATCCTTATCCTCGACTTGACCTAATTCGATCCCTTTAATCGAAATGGCTCGTTGACTCGACTCCACCGCGAAATAATCCATCAAATCAACAAAATATTTGTGTGCATGTACATAAAACTAGTAACCGTTTCAATGCAACTTGAAATATCATACTCAAAGGCCCGCCCAACATTCTAATATGCAGCTCTAGGTGTAAGGTGGCATTGTAAAACTTGCACCCTAAAGTTTCATCTTACACTAATATATATTTATTACTCCTAAGAGATAAGACCATTGTCCAAATGAAAATGAGTTTTAGTGTGTTCTTCTAATTTATCATACTATTTAATAAAAAGATTGAAAAATTTTACGTGTCAGTTTCATATAGCCTGTTAGATTGAGGGTTTTTATCGGTTGATTTTCGCTTACATGGAAAATAAAATTAATCAACTTGTTATTTTTAGCTCTTTCAAAAATTACCTAAACTGATTAATTTACCATTTTAAAAAAAATAAATCGAATGATTATGGCTAAGATTGAGCTAGATTAGATAAATTGTTGATTTGAACTTATTATATACCGTAAAATTACCTTTTTTATAAACTAACTAATTTGAATATTTATAAAATTAATTAGTTAAAAATTTTTATTGTATAGAATGATATAAAAAACTAAGGCTAAAAAAATAACACCATATCATATCATTTAAAAACTATTTACATTAATTCAAAATAAACAATAACATATCACAATATCTTAATAATTACTACTTCATCATTACTATATAGTATATGTTTATCATTACATATTTTTGAAAATTACATATATATATATATATATATATATATATATGGGAGGGATCAAATGAGAAAGGTGTTGAAAATGAGAAGGATAAGAAGGACTCTACACCCTTAATTCACTAAAATAAAAAAATCTACGGTCACGATTGAGCCAAAAACACATAATTATAAAAGTAACTATGTTACACAGAAAAGTAATTATGAAATAAATTTTTAGAATATTTTTACTTTATAACATTGTATCATATTTTGTATATAAATTTTTACAATGTTCATACTATTTAATAAAAAGATTGAAAAATTTCACGTGTCAGTCTCATATAACCTATTAGATTGAGAATTCTTATTGGTTGATTTTCGCTTACATGGAAAATAAAAATAGCCTACCAGTCATCCTTAGCTCTTTCAAAAATTAACTAAACTGATTAATTTACCATTTTAAAAACAAAATAAACCAAATGATTATGGCTAAAATTGAGCTATATTAGATAAGTTATTGATTTGAACTTATTATATACCGTAAAATTACCTTTTTTTTATAAACTAATATAGAAAACTAAGGCTAAAAAGATAACACCATATCATATCATTTAGAAACTATTTACGTTAATATAAAATAAACAATGACATATCACAATATCTTACTAATTACTACTTCATCTTTACTATATAGTATATATTTATCATTACATATTTTTGAAAATTATATATATATATATATATATATATATATATATATATATATATATATATAAACTAAAAGTTTTATTGCATTGGATAAGTTTTATACTAATTTACTCTAAATTTTATAAAATCAATAGATGCCAAATTATTAGCTCATCATCCTACAAAATGTTAGTAGCATCTAGCAAGTGGGAGAAAACCGGAGACGATGAAAGGGAAAAGGACAAAAGGTTAAGAGACCGGCAAAATGGTCCAAGCCATAAGAATTATAGTGAGGAGGCAACGATAAGAATGCCTCAACTAACTAACCAAATAAAATCAATTATCAAATAAAAATCAATTATGAATTAAGTGGGTCCTCCAACAACCGGTCAAAGAAGTTAGAAAATAGAAGGCCGCCAACCATATGATATCTTAGAATTATGCCTTTTTTCGTTTTATAATAATATTTGTTACTCCTTTCTATTCATCTTAAGTGTTTTATTTTTTTATTTGGTCAACTCATCTTAAATGTCTCATTTCTATTTTGGATATACTAACTTTACTAGTTTATCCTTACTAAACTTAACTTTTTCACACCTTTACACCTACTAACCTCATTTTACCCCTATTAAAATTTAAAACACTACACTTTTTTCTTTAACATGTGATCTTATTTGACCACCTAAAAAATGATGAAAAGTCAAATAGAATACATTGGATGAATAGGAGGGAGTATTATATTTTACAGAAAAATAAAAAAACATAAATTAAACATGCGGATAAATATAAGAAAAATTGTGCAAATTAAAAATAAAAAATGTCGTAAATCTCGTAAGATGAACAAAAGAAAAATATGTAATCATCAGGATGAAATGTTAAAGAATTAGATTCCTTAAACTAACTGTACTAGATATTTTTGTAGCAGAAGTCTAGGCAACTGTTTAAAGAAAGCTATGAGCTAAACACGACCGCTATCTTTCCCACTTTTTCGTCATTTTACCCTTTTATGTCATAGTCAGTTGATTAACATATGTAAAGCGGTCTATTATTCAAAGTTATATTATCGAAAGAACCCTAATATTCATTTTTTTAATTATTTAATTTATTTTTTTAATTATAGTAATCATATATATACTATTTTACAACAGTGTAACTAAATAATAAAGAGACAAATATCATTGTTTCAAAACCTATGAACTAATAGCTAATGGCATTTACTATATCATCTCTTTTTCAATATCTTAGTTCCATTTAAAAAAACTTAAAAGTTGGATACTACGTTTAATCAATAGAGATATTTTATCAAATATACAAGCTAGTATTTTGATTTTTTATTTATTTAATTGTAAGAATCTATAATATAAATGCCAGAGCGGGCCTTAAATTTATTAAAAAGGACTGTTAATGCAATATACTACTCCCTTCGTTTTTTTTTTATCTTCCACATTACTATAACGGGTAGTTTCAAAAGTTCTTCCACTTTAGAATACTTTCTATTTTTAGAAAGTTTTTATCCCACTTTTACCCCTTAAAACCCTCCCTTTTCTTTTAATGTACCCCTTTTCTTTTATTTATAATTATTTTCTCTCTCATATTTTCAATACAATCATAATTAAAATAATACCCACTACAACCTCATATTTCAATACAATTATTACTTCACACTACTATTTAATTAAAATAAAACTCACTACAACCCAAAGATTTTATCTTCCTTAATATATGTGAAAAACTCAAAGTGGAAGATAAAAAAAGAACGGAGGGAGTAATATTTACCAAATAATCTCTTTATTTTTTGACTTTTTTCTAAAAGATATTTATAATGTGATCCATAAAATTAAACTAAATCGATACTTATCCAACAAATAATGCATTTCATATAAAAAAACAACACCACATATTTATACCCATGAATCCAAGTACCAACCCAACACATTTTAACATAATCCAATTTAATTCATATTCAACCCAAGTTAAATACAAATAACTTAACCCAACTCATCTTTAACCGACCTAAATCTGACTTCCATTCGATAAGTTTGTTAACTAATCATGTTCTATAATGCTCTAACAATAATCGACGTTGAGTCAAAGTTCCACCTATCATACGTTAATTGTTTTTCCAAATAGAAAGCTATTTTTTACTTGAATTAGAGTATGTAGGTCTTGTATAAACTTCACACATTGAAATTTTATACACTAACATGAGACTTAAGAATTAAGTATGAGCTAGGAATTTTGAGTTAATGAAGTAGAAATGAAAAATGAGTCATTGATTAATTAGTTCGGTTGACATCATTTATATTTAGAATAAAAATCAAGTAATATATGTAAATATATCTTAGATGAGTTGGTCAATGTATCGTCTTCTACATGAGTGACCAAAGTTTGAACCCATAAAATGCATTTTTTTTGACATCATTTTTTTTGGATTCGCAATTGAGTTCAGGCCAGCCAGTGTAAAGAAAATTGAAAAGTAATACACTTTTACAGTATTATGTACTAAGTCTATATTAAACTTATTGATATGTTAATTAATCACTTTCAAAATTTAAGATCATAGCACAAGTAGGAAGTAGCATTGGCCGCCCAAAGTAAATATGTAGGATCTATAGCACCAAAGCATTAGGAGCAAGACAAAAGTATTAAGTATAAACCACCCACAAGTAGTATTCAACTTTTCCAATTTCTACATCTACTCTCACAAACTAATCTATCCTACTCAACAATCACCATGGAAAGATCTAATGAGAAACTAACATTAAACATATATAGAATTTGGTTGTGGTGGTATGTTAATTTACAATTTTTAAGGTGCAAACATCAAAAAGTAATTACAAAAGACAATTAATTAATGTGGAAAGTTGGCTTTTGTTTGGTTCTTAAAATAATACATGAATGAGGACATTTGAATCATAAAAACACCATATAAAAATGGCCCATTTTTGGCTCCACATATACACCATCATAAGTCGTAACCTTACAAATCAATTTGGTCGGCGTTTTATTACATCATCCAAACTCTATTTTCATGTCCATCCACCGATTCTCTTTTGGGTTTTAATACTCTCACCTTTAATTTCCTTTTTTTAAGTAATAAATTGCGTATTAGATATTTTTTACATCAGAAAATTTTAAATTAGTATAATGGTCGAAGGTTTTTTCTTTTATATTATGTTATGTTTTTGATTCTTACTAGAAAATTACATTTCTTCTTCATTTGTCTGTAGGGATTTCGGCCAAATTTTTGCACCTATTTAAAAGGGTTTTATAAATTTAAGTTTATTAATAGGAAAACACATTAATAGCATAGCAATATGAACGCAATTGAATTATAGCTTGATCCTCTTATAGAATCAAAACAAATAAAAAGCCAAACACAAACTAACATAAAAGTGAATAATGTTAAATTCATTACAAAGAAACCTAAAAATTCAAATTTAAAAAAAAACACACAAATACATAACAAAGAGAATCCTACTATTTAAAAAAAAAGGAACAAATTAGAATATCTAGTAAACAGGCAAAGTAACAATTTAAAAATTTTTTAAAGATCCAGTGCAATTTCAAAAATTAGGAGTAATATTTTTCTAACACTTTGTATCTTTAAATACTTAACATATACTACGCAATTTAATATTAATGCTCTTAATCTTTAAGGGTATTATTCGATCGAACATGTTAAATATGATGAGAACCTCCCTATTAGGTAAAACCGTAAAAGCATTCATAGAAAATAAAAGAGCCATATATATTCATCTTTAATGTAGGGTGTCGCAATCTTGCGCCTAATACTAATGGTATTATAAGGAACCGGACCTATTTGTTAAGGAACCTTATGAAATGGCTCCAACATAATTCATAGGATGTATATGTTTTGACAAGGTTATACCTTTATAGTCCTTATAAGAGTGATGAACCAAGTCATTCAAGTTCTTTATGAAACAAATAATGTTTGCTCTGATTTAGACAACGTAATGCCTTAATAGTCCGAATAGGATATTAAGAAAAATACAAGTTTTCAAGCGTCACTTCACACATAATTTTCCAAGTTTAACAATTTGAAAGCTAATATAGATATCAGATCAAGTATTATTTTTTTTGGATAAAGTTCAAGGTTTGATTTTCACCTAACTCTCCATTTCCAACAGCTAGTTCTAAAATTAAAAAAAAATATATATTATAAGTCTTAAGTAATAATACATGTCAAGATTTACATCAATCAAATAAACAACGCTTGATCTAGCAGGACAAGTTTATGCCTTAAAAGTCACAAAATTGTCAAATATGAGGTTTTTCTAGGAGATATTTTAAGTGGATTAATAGCGTGTAATTAGCTAGGATTCTAGCCATTTCTTAGCTTGAGGCTCTACTAGTAGGGTATGTTTCTCTTTTCTATGGGTAAATAAAATCTTTATCTTATCTAAAAATTAATTTTAATACAAAGTTACAAGAAGCTAATTTTTAAAAATATTTCGCTGAAAATTCTATTTTTAATATAAATTTCAAAAACAAGCTTTAAAAAAATTCATCTACTAGCTCATATTTATTTATATATACTACAAAACTATATAAAAAAAATCACTTGTTATTCACGTAAACAAAATTGGACAACATTCCCAAAATATATTAAATGCACATCAAGAGAGCATGGGCATTCATGTTTTTACTCCAACACTTTGACTTGTAGTTTACACCCTTGAGCCTTAGCAATACCTACACCCTATACGTTAGTATGTGGTGCAAAGTGCAAACTGTCTAATACAAGTATTTTCCACATTTAAGTTATTACATATCGAACAAAAAAAATTGTACATTATATATAAATTTGAGTAGTAATTTCTACTATTATCGGATAATATAATTTTAATAATGAACCTCTAGTGAATTAGCTCTTTTGTTAAATAATTCGAAGCATAATTATACTTCCTCCATTTTGAAATACTCACTACATTATCGTTATTAACAATATTCATTGTTCAAACTTATTTTATATATTGCGGCTAATGTGTAAAAAAATATAGTCAAGTGAAATCTTGTTGAATCGTCTAATCGCATACTTTCATAATATTAACTTTTTTATAATTTTGAGATGTGTAAAATTTAATATATAAATGATCAAAATAACACACTAGATTTGTAACAAGTATAGTGGAACGAAGGAAATACATATTAGAATTAAAATATTTTATCGACAAGTGTGCAAAACCAGATGAGACAATTTATTAGAACAAGAGGTAGTTAGAGGTGGCAAAATTATCCTACTCGAATTATTCGATTTCCAATTTTTAAAAAAATTTATTCATCCGATGTTTAAAAATCAGATAATATAAATCTAACAGAGTAATCTAGTACTGAAGATATATATATATATATATATAAGGAATTGATCATATCTTTGTTTCAATTAAAGTAAGTTTTATTTTTTTATACAGAATTATTTTAAAGGTTTTCCATGTTGTAATAAAAAAAAGAGCCATCAAGTTAATACTTAATATTCTGTTAATTTCCTTTTTTAAAATCTTAACTTAATAAAATAATAAATAAAAATAATAATAAATAGTATGACGTCCCATTAATGTCCGTTGCATTTTTAAGTTTTAAAATCTGTATGGTCTCCAGTCGTGTCTACGATAATTTGTCATTATTAAAACTACAACACACGTATCATGTGATATGTTTAAATACGCCAGTTTATTCATTTTACTCTTTTTTATTACAATAACTCAATAATAATACTCCATAACAAATTCAAATAACTATAATAAGAAATAAATATTTAGACCCACTTTTTAATCAAGTTTTCCCATTATTTTATCTTGTAATATAAATATATATATATATATATAATTACTTTTACTTGAAATTTTTATAATTTCTATCAACTCCTTTACTAAGAAACACAATAGATCATGTGTTAGAGTATAAAATATATTATGATTTTTCAATTATTAGTTTAAGTTTTTTTTATTAAATTGCTTCATTGACATCATGAAAAAATTTTGGATTTGATTTTTCCATACATTATTATAATTAATAAATCGGCTATGATTTAATTTTAATATTTTTCATGTTTTTCATAAATAAGATTACCTTTTAAAAAATACAGCTTCTTGATAAAATAAAAAAATATTACGGTAAATAATGCACTTTTTTTTACTTATTTTCTTATAATGATATTAATTTTTTATTAAGTGTAATTAATACCAACTTAAAGGATCGTTGTTTTCTTAGAATGATACCAATTTTTTTTGTAGTAGGTTATTGAACAAAAAAGATAAATTAGTAGTAAATTAAAAGTTGGTACTACTATTCTAGGAAAACTAACATTTTAAGTGTATGCATGAAATGAAAATAATACATATTTTTCAATCCCACTATCATTTTTTCATTCGTTTTTCGCAAATATTAGTGTAATTGTAAATATTTATAATTAAATATAATTAAAAATATAAAGAATAGACGAATTAAAAAAAGTTCTTTTGATTATGTTTTAATTTAGGAATATTATCAATGGTACCTCTGTGTTATTGCACTTTATCTTTGGTACCTTCGTGTTTTTCGTAATTCCAATGGTACTACCAAACTATTTTGCTAATTACAAACGTGACACTTTTTAAGTTTTTTCCGTTAAGTGACCGTTAATTTTTATAAAAAATTAACCATGGTTAGTTTCTTTTTCTTTCCTTTTCCTCTTCTCTTCCTTCCCTCCTTCCATGGCTGCTTCTTTAAAGTTTACTACTTCAAAGTCTTAGGTTTACTACTTCCACGACTCATGTTGAATTACTTGAAATAATTAAATTGAAAGTGGGAATGAGGATTTTGATTCATTATGTATGAATGATTTGGTTTTTGGAGCAATTTTTGATTGGTGGGTTATTTGTCGTTTGGCTTGGCAGTGATTCTTTTGGCTATATGTTAGAGGTTATTAGTTTGCCCCAATGGTAGAATTTTCACAATCTAAGATCTGAGCCTCCTTCTTTGTTCCTCCAATATAAAATACACCAAAGGTTTCACATCGCAATAGAAATCCTTCTCTAACAAACTCTTTTTGATTTTGATGAATTTACACTTCTTATTCTCGTTGTGATATCATTCTCACTTTCACCTAAATCCTTTCATATACCTTTGCATCAACTGTCCTATTTTCCCCATTTTCCTCATAATCTTCCTCATTTTTGTTCTAAATGTCAACATCCGCTGATATTCTCAGGTCTTTTCTTTTTTTCGATTTTGGTTATTAATTTTGATTTATTGAAGATCTAATAATATTTTAATGGGTGTGATTCAAACTCCTTAAAATTGGGAATAAGGATTTTAATTATTTCAATAGTGATAATTGAGCATGGGTTGTGGAAGTAGTAAACCTAAGGCATTTAAAGTAGTAAACTTTTAAGAAGCAGTCATGGAAGGAGAGAAGGAAGGGGAGAGGGAAAAGGGAAGAAGAAGAAACTAACCATGGTTAGTTTTTTATAAAGTGCAATAACATAGGAATTACGAAAAACACGACGGTACCAAAGATAAAGTGCAATAACATAGGGGTACCGTTAATAATATCCCTTTAATTTAAAAATTAAAAACAAAATACAAACTAAAATAGAAGGATTAGATAAAACTAACATTTCAAAGCTTTTGTATAGTAGGATTCAATTACAAAAACTCAAAATAAAAAGTGGAGTGTTATTACAAAAATTCTCAATCACCATAATTTGTAAATCACTATAAAAAGACAATAAAATAATAATAAAATAAACAAAATAAAAAAAGATAAATTAAAACAATAAAACTCTCACCCTATCAATTCCTACCATATAAGGGTAATTTGTTAACCTTATAAATAACTGTTATTTACTAAGATCTTCTCATATTATTATGTATATAATGTGGATGATAGTACATTCTATTCCGTCTACACAGATATAGTTACTCCATCAGCCATTAGAGGTGTATCTACGTCATTCTCCCATTTAATTATTTGATAAAAACTTTTATTAAATTGAATCATGTAGCATATAATAAAAACAAAATAATACTTAAATTGATTCAATACATACAAAAAAGTGGATGTTGTGTCCACTTTAAAGTAGAATTATGAGTTTGCTATGATAATAAAAGTCAAAATGCTGGAAGAATCATGTAAAATTATTAGTAAAAACAAACCCAATATAAATAAACAGATTACAACAAAAATAACATAGAAATTTTACGTGGAGAAAATTTTTTTATTGGTGCGTAATAAGAAAAGTCAAATACATAATATGATCACTAGGTTGGGAGCTAGGGTTAATGTAAAACACATAGAAAACCTAATCAAATCTAATATTTATAGTAATATAGTAATTAATTTAAAATAGAGAAAATATAAATTACTTTTTTTTGTTTTTTCACAGTTTTTAAAGTAAACTTTAAGTCTTAATATCTCTAAATACGCATCATAAAAAATAAATATATAATAAAAAAGTATACTTTAAGACGAATCTAACAAGATCTCACATGGATATATTTTATTATCTATATATGTCTTAAAAATCTTAATTAAATTTCTCTCTCCAAAATAAAATATTTCAAATGGGAAGAATATTAGGAAACAGACGGAGTAAATAATTGAAAAATCAAAGAAATTGGTGCAAGTAGAGTATATGTGCGTGAGGAAGATGAAATACTCCTATGAAGCTGTGGCCACCCTGTCGAGGCTGTGAGGTGTCGTTTTCTTAATCTTAAAAACACACTCTTAACGCATTAGCCCTTTCCAATTCCCCCATCTTCTGGTGGGCCCTGAAAGCTATGTAGATCTTTCTAACTTTTTTTTTTACTTTTTTTTCTTTTTCCGTAGTATTAAAAAAGTTACTTAAGTTAGTTGTGAAAGATTATCATTCGGTGAAATCAGTTTAAAATAAGAAGCTCATAAGTTTATAATTTATATTAGTTGGATTATTTAACTCATATATGAAAAACTTTTGACAATGAAACCATCTCATATAAGAGTTTGTGTAAAAAGATATGGAGTATATGTATCCTATTAGTGAAACAAATTCTTTTTCAAAATAAGGCAAAATCGTTTTATATTCCCTAAATACCTTAGTTTGAAAAGTATTTTAGATATGGTCCACGTAGGATTGAATCGGTTTAAGTATAGATTGCCTCATACAAGACGAGCTGTAGCCTGTATCACCATTAGCCTAATTATAAGTTTATGTAAAACCTATTTAAACATAGAAAACTTTATTTAAAATAATCTCAATTATGATTTATTTACTCAAAATAATCCTTAATTAGTATTAAATATCTTAAAATATTTCATACTATTAAAATAATTTTTTCATAATAATGAATAATCTGAATTTTATTAATCTTCTTATTAAAATACACCTAATTTTCGAGTAAAAAACATATTTGAGATTATTATGACAATGTTATTATAATAGTTAGGTTAATGTGTATTTTGAGTTTTTCAATTAAGAAGTTTATTTTAAATTATGGGCAACAGTTGGATATTATTTTGATAATATTTCCTTAAAAATAACGGATTATGCTACTTAGTGTGAGTGTTTGTTTAACATGTGATACTACAATATAATTTTGTCATTATTTTAGAAAAATACTATAGTAAAAGTAAATATTATAAAATGACTTTTTTATAATTTCCTTCTAACTTCTAATAAATAACGTTGTAGAAGTCTCTCACGTTTGAGCTATTCAATAATGGAATCTTGTCTCAATTTAAATGTAAATATTATTTTATTAGACATGTATTTGTAGTTTAAATCTCACATAATCCTCCCTTCTATCCGCTTAACTTATCCTTTATTATTTAGTTTTAAAATTTCAAAACAGACCCAGTGACTCGATATTTACCCGATTTTGTAATCAAATTCAATTTAACCCAACGTAAAAAAATAGATTAACAATTATGTAAACACCAACATAAATACAAGACTCGATTTTCAATCAACTCAAAATATCTGACTCGAAATTAACCCGATAACCCAAATGAATTTCTATGTTGAGAAGCTATCTTTTATCTCTCTTACTTACTAATTCTCTCTCTCATTACAGTACAATAACTCAAGTATAAAACCCTCTTTATCCTTTCTCCCATTAAACTCATCATGAACTCCCAAAAAACAATTAAGATAACATTTGATAAATAGGTATCTCACTATTTATTTTATTTTAGTTATCCCTTTTTCTCAACCATCTCTCGTTTGCCTTAATTCATTTTATGGCAATTGCCACAACCATGAACCTTACTAATGCAGTCAGTATTAATAACAACAACAATTGTTTAAACAACGATGAAAAACAACAACAAAATCATCAACAACAACAACAACAAGACGACGATGATGAACACGACCACGATACAGTCATGCCCGGGTTTAGATTCCACCCGACTGAAGAAGAACTTGTTGAGTTCTACCTTCGCCGTAAGGTTGAGGGCAAGAAATTTAATGTTGAGCTTATCACTTTTCTTGATCTTTATCGCTATGACCCTTGGGAACTTCCTGGTATCTCTCTTTATTCATCTCCTATTACTCTCCCTTCTCTCTATTTTTCTCTATATAATCTACACATATCCCGATTCGATTCGTAAATATATAACATATGTTGAACTTCAATCATTAGAAATAAGTTTTTGGAATCAATTAGTTTAAGCCGGTGATCGAAACTTCAAAATATGTTATATATTATAATACGAGCTAGGAGATAGCTCTAATACCATTTTAAATAAATATTTCAATTAAAAGTTTAAGAAATGTTTGAAACTTTAAAATATGTTATATTCTTAAGTTGAGAACTCTTGGGTTGCATCCTCCTTTATGGGTATGGGTTGCCGTTTTCCTACTTTCTTCAGACTCTGATCATAGTTTTTATAAGTTTGATAAATTGAATATAATGATGATGAGTCTATAAGATGGATTCAAGATAAATTGAGATCTTGAATTCAAATTCCCATTCTCAAAACAAACTCAAATCATATATCCCTATTGTTTTTTCATTTTGTTATTTACTTGGGTGTTTAATAATGATTATAACAATAGTGTTATTAATGGGTAATGACAGCTTTGGCAGCTATTGGGGAAAAAGAATGGTTCTTCTATGTGCCAAGAGATAGGAAGTACAGAAATGGGGACCGACCCAATAGAGTGACCACTTCCGGGTACTGGAAGGCAACTGGTGCGGATCGGATGATCCGAGGAGATCAAAACAATCGGCCCATTGGGCTTAAGAAAACACTGGTATTTTACTCCGGTAAAGCACCTAAGGGCATCCGTACTAGCTGGATTATGAATGAATACCGTCTTCCTCACCATGAAACCGAACGTTATCAAAAGGTTAGTCGGTATATTTCTGTCAAGGAACCAACTAAACCAAAAGCTTAAGTTTATTATAGTTTAGGCCTCAGGATATGTTATATACTCTAACACGCCCTCTTACACGAGAGCCTTTTGGATTAAAAGTGTATTTGATGTTGAATATTCAAAATAAGGGATAGTTGAGATTCGAACTTGTGACTTTTTATCAAATTGATTTCTAATATCATATCAAGGAACCAACTAAACCAAAAACTTTAAGCTTATGATTAAGGCATTAAGATATATTATATATTTTAACAGTATTGTTTATAGAAATTACAATGAGAGTTTAGAGAGGATTGAATAACAACAAATCATATTCTAATTAACAACTAAAAGAGATAAGTATATTGCAGTCAACTCGAAATCTTTGTTAACAGAAAAAAAAAACCCTAATTAGTAAATAGAAGTATAAGAAAGGCAAGAAAATAAATTAGATGCCTAAATTGGGAGAAAATAAAAAAAATAAAATAAAACACGGATTCCAAGTAGTGTAAGGAGTGTAATAAATGAATGCTATTTTTATTGGTATTGGGTCACGCAAATATAGTGAAAGACATGAATATATGGAGCTTTAATTCCTGTTTTTTCTATCAGCTTCTGATTGTTATATTAAATACCATCTTCTATTTATTTATTTATTTATAATTCTATAACAAGGAAAAGACAAAGTATTTATTTTTGGGTGTTTTTTTGTATTCTTTGACATATGTCTTATTTTATATATATTATTCGTTTTTTGCTAAATTTTCAGGCGGAGATATCGTTGTGTAGGGTGTATAAAAGAGCGGGAGTAGAAGATCATCCATTGGTACCAAGAGGGAATATCCCGTCGAGATTGTCGTCATCGTCAAAAGCGACATCTTCTGCGTCATCGGAGAGAAAGAACTACCATAATGCATTTAGAGCACAAACTACGAGTTTACAACAACAAATGGAACATTATAACCAACAGCATCAATCGGGTGTGGCTGGCTTTCAGTTGGAGAAAGTGAATGAGATGGATGCTAGTAGTAGCACTGAAGTAGGGACTGCACTTGGACTTTCCCATCCTACTTCTTATAGTGAAGTAAGTCCGTTAATACAGCCACAACCACACCAACAATCGCAACCTCTGCGCCCTCCTTTTCTAGAAGTTAATAGGATGATGCATTTATTAAATGATCATCCTAACTTGAAACAACAAGTTGTTGGTAGTGGCAGTAATGGCGGTGGTGGCAATAGGGATGGTGGTATCAGAGGAGGACATTGCGTAATTACATCAATGCCCTCTTCTGCTACTCAATTTCAACATCAACATTATCAGCAACCACAAGTTAATACAGAAGATATTCAAAGATTAGTTGAATATCAACAAGCTTGCATAAATCACCATTTTCAACAACAGCAGCAGCAACAACAACAACAACATCACCATCAACAACAATTTCAATTTGAATCACTCACTAATAGTAGCAATCCCAACAACACTGGTAATAGTACAAATAATATGCCATTTTTATTTTCCAACTATCTATTTTCACCGGCTCAAACAACACTAGTTAACAACCCTCCAACAACACCAACACCAACTGCAACTGCGGTCGATGGCGAAAGCTCGACTAGTCTGCAATTGCCTCCGGTTACCGGAGCTGGTATTGGAGGTGGCCATCCTTTTCATGAGCGTTCAATATGGGATTGGAATTTATACTCGGAGCCAAATACTAGAGATCACTTTAGTAACCTTTTCAAGTAACTTTTCATTCAACTCCTTCTTTTTCATAGTACGATCATATATTATATTACATGAAGAGATACATAGATATAAGATTGTAAGTGGAATGGTACGGTAGCTACTATATAATTAGCTATATTATTTAAATTAATTATGAGATTTTATGACTATGTCCTATTTGTGTTCTAGCTCAATTTTTTAATATATTGATAGAGTTGATATATTTAATTTGAAGCATTAATAAATACATAATGCATTTTTTCATTAGCTAGCCTAGGATTTATATGTCTGGTTAATTATATTGGTAATAGAAATAAGTTTCGATGTTAATTTACATAAATATATTTTGCTATTTTAATTTTATGATAACAAAACTCTTATTTTTAATCATATGTATTTTCTACTCGATTTTTCATTATGACCTATTTGTTACTAAATTACATTAAATTTTTATCGCTATTTTCATCATTTTAATATCAATAATATTAAATTTTTATCGCTATTTCCATGTTTTTAGACCGCTTGAAATACACTGCAAAAGTTCTTCTTGTTATCTCTAGCTAGGGTTTGTGTTGTGACTGCTTTAATTAATGATTTAATATGATGAAGATATTTAATTAGGCATTATGTTGACTAATTAAAACCCTTATTTCTGGATGTAATCCGTATTATATTGTTCATAGTCATATTATACAGGTCAGCATTGACCTTATTTCTAGATATATCCATATTATACCGGTAAGATCCATCAATTACAGAGTAAGCTGAGGAGAGAGTCAAGAAAGGGGCAATGAAATCAAATTTTGTACATCTCCAACCATGGTCGTTGCAGGTTACTGTCCAAAACTCCAAATTTTTTAGGAGCTAAAAATTTTATTTTATATAAAGTATTGATATTATGTTGAATTAAATATAGATAAATTTATAATTTTTCTAAGTTATATGAGTTATTAGTATTTTTTTTATAGAGTTTAAATATTAACAATAAAAATAGGAGAGTATTATATTATTTATTATGCCTTAAATTTTTAAAGATCCTTTTTAAATTTTGCTCTATAAAAGAAACTATGAAGAAATCAAAGTCATGGATTATAGATTTATAGTGAAAGAAATTAAGACGAAATATACATAAAATAGAAGAAAAGAAGTGTGACAAAATATAGGTAATACAAATTTTCTTCAAGTTGGTGAGATAACCTTCACGACTTATAGATTTATAGATTATAGAATTATAGTTATTACTTATTATAACAAGGTAAGTTGTCATATATTTGACCTCCTAAATTCTATTTTATGAATTGACTTAATGATATTAAGATAATGAAAAAAAATAGAAAAACTTTATTGATTTCTTAAATCTTAATGGAATAACTGTAGTTTTAAAAATTATTAATGGTCTGTTTAAATACTACAGGTTCTCGTGTCGAATATGGTTTAAATACTCGTCCTTAAGTGTATTGAGTTGTCATATGGTACGATTGAAGATTTTTCAACTACTATTACTTTCAATGGCCATAAAAAACATACAAGTTCACTAATATAAGCATTCCTTTCCAAGATAATATAATTCTAGCATTTTATTTAAGAGGTAATATCTAATCATACTACTATATATTCAACTACATCACTATGATAACATCATTAGCACTTTAATTAAGTATTATTACATACTATGATTACACTTAATATGAATATTCTAATGCATTGATAATTATCATGCATTATACAAAGTGGTGAAAGGTTCTATATAAGGACTTTGTTGAATTTTTATAACGTTATGAACCAAAATAAATATTTATAAAAAATTAAAAGTGAACCTATACTGTGCATGACACGAGTATAATCCTAGTAGTTCACTAATTAATATAGGTATTCACCTCCTTATCTTAATTTTTATGTTATCCCTTTAGAGCAAATTCAGGAGTACAAAACAGTAATTAATTGAATATGGTAAATAAGAAAAAGAGGGAGGGATATAAGAACTCAAAGCTGGCTAAGGATTTAGTACTTAGTAGCATGGAACTTTGGGATCTGCATTTTAGGATATATGAGGCTGTAACTGACTCCTATATAGTATGGCTGCCAGAACATAATAGGAGTAATAATTAATAATAATAATAATAATAATAATAATAATAATATTTTATATATTGTATTTATAAGGGTGTAGGTACTCAACGTGTTGCTCGATTCCCAATTAAATTATTATAAAATCTCTAGAATACAGTTTATAAAAATAAAAATAAAATAAATGATAATAATAATAACAATAATGTGAATGCATACTGGCAGAAATTGAGCTATGAAAGTCATATATAGCTCAGTTTTAGAGGTTGAAAATACTCTACTATCTGCTACTACTGTCTACTAGTATTGTCTTATCTGACATTTTTTTTTATTCATTATTCTTACTCCTACTCTTTTACCACCCAACTCCACCTTGCTACATGCATGCAACTCTTCTCTAACACTCGCGTGGAGCAAAGATTTTCAAGGCTTTGTTTATTTTTGTGATATATTTTTAAATGGTATTTTTTATTATATTAAAAGATATAATTTTTTTCACTTTAAAAAAAATAATTCAAAACAAAATGTATTGTATCATTATATTATTTCAAATATAAAAAGGTTTACAAATAAATCACTTAAAAAAATTATTGCTTAGAACTGGGTTTGAATAGACCTACTTGATATTCAAGGCCCTTTATTTCTGAGAATCTTAAACAATCGGCTACCTCAGATATCCTTAGAACCAGCCATGCTAACATGTGCATTTGTAACAGCTTTTCAATTTATTTTTTTTTATGATTTTTGCTACATTTTATTTTTGTTTTTAATTGCAATGTACATTTTGGTAATTCTCAATTCCCATTTCTACATTCAACATATACTTTCATCTTATCTACACAATTCTTACACCCCTTATAAATCACATATTTATCTCCCATTTTTTTGATTATTTAAAAATTATATACTTATAGCTAAAGTTATCAGACAAACTCACATAGAGTCACAGGGGTGTTCAGAAATTGGCTTTTATATTGACTTTTGGTTTGTTAATTGATCAAACAATCAAAAAAGTATTTGGTAAATAACTTTTAAGCCTTTTGAAAAGTTTGCCTTTAAGCCAAAATAAAAAAAATTACTTCAGTGAGCTTTTTTAATTGGCTTGTTTGACCCACTTTTTTGTAATAAATAGCCAACAAACAATACCTAAATTTATCAAATATCTCCATAAATAATTGACTTTTTCAACTAACATAAAAATCAATAAAAATAACTAATATTTCCAGCTGATTAAACAAGTCAACTAAAAACCTCAACACTTACGAGCTAATTGCCAAATATCCTATATTCCTATAAACTAAGGGTACAATTTTACAAAAGTTGGCAGTAGAAAATTGAGTGACAAAAGTACAAAAATTGAGAGTGTTTGAGTTGAGTATATGCAGATGCTCCTGCTGGCTGCTGTATATAAAGAAACATTCATTCTTGTAGCAATCAGCATGCGTCAGTCTGCCCACCAATTTCACTATTTGCTATTCTTGTGAGGGATGCGGGATCCTCACATCTCCTCACCCCTCTACTTTTATTGACTTTTTTTGTTCCACTTCTTTTCATGCACCATAAATTCATCTTTCTTTTTACTATACTTCCTACATTTAACTTTTTACGCAAATCATTATGTTATTTTAATAATTTATATATTAAATAATATGAGTGTGAAAATTATGAAAAATTAATATTATGAAAGTATGCGATTAAACGATTCAAATAAAAACCCACTTGATTATATGTTTTCTTACACATTATTTAGCCGTAATATATAAAATAAGTTAAAATGATGAATTGTGTCAAAACCATAACGTGACGAATATTTCAGATAAAAGAAAATATACACCACTTATCTCTTTTACTGCTTTCACTACTCTCGATTTACTTTATTTTCTATTTTAAGTCTAATCACGTAATTTGTCTATTTTTTAATTTAAAATGAATGATACCACGTTCTTGATTGTGGCTCCTCTCTTTTTTATCCTATTCTTGCAAACCCTTTTTTTTTTTTTTTTTTTGCAATCATCAACCTTCTATTTTTTTTATTCTAGCACCTTTTATTTTATATTTAGAATAAAATTTTAGCCTTTTCCTACAAGAGAGTTTTTATACCTATTTATTAGGTTATCATATACCGAGTGTTTGAGACGATAATTTGAATCGTATGGTAAATATTATTTTATTGATAAAGAACTATATTGTATCAAGAATTACATCAATCTTGCATCAACAAAAATTATATTAAATTCAATTTTATATGAAAACTAATCAAATTGAAACACCTGTCATTGAAAGTAGTATCAAACTTGATGTGAATGAGAGTGTATTTTCTTGTATATTAATATCAATTAGATTCTTATCTAACCTCAAAACTTCCGTATTTGCTTGTAGGTAATCTCAACATATGATTTCAACTACACTAACCAAAACAAATCGACATCATACATTACGTTACCCCAATACCATTAAGTGACTTCTATCTAGGGTAAGGTTTGGAGATCGAATATACAAAACCTTACCCATGTTGGTGATACTAATACACTAACAAAACTGTAATCAACACAATGAATTATAGTGTTTCTATATTACTGCTGACCCCATTGATCTTAACAGTGAACTGAACAATAAGCTGTACAAACCATAACTTGACAAACTTGCTTCTTCCTACCAAATCTTCTCAATTTCGAGTTCGTTTTCTACTGCAGCCTGGGCATTTATATTGCTCGATATGTTTGGCTTTTGCTGGTGTGATTCGTACACATGCACCGTGGAACCATTCCTCGCATGTATCACAACAAATCCAAAACTCACCAGCAATATACACCTCGCGGCATGCACCACATAGTGTTAAATCATGTTCATGTTCATCTTTATATTCTTCCACCCCACGCTCGTCTTCCTTTGGTGGCATAGTCATTTTCATAGGCTTACTAGTGTGGTTCTCAGACTGTCGGGTCTGTAAAAGGGAAAAGTAAGAGAAGCATATTTACCATAATTTTGGAATGTGACATAAAAGTTGCAAATTATTCGTTAAAAAGTGTAGAGATGCCGGGATGCAACAACCTTTCTACTAGATTTGATTTCGCTGCTGCTGTTATGAGTACCAGAATGATCATTTGGTTGATTAGCATACGAAAGCAAAGCTTCATTGATGGTAGGTAAATCGTTTATCATCTGAAATAGCTGCTTCCTGAAAACATTTCATACAACTTAATATGGTGAACATCGGAAAAAATAAGCTGAAAAAGTAAAGATGACTCGTCTGAATTCAACATTAGAATAGTTAGTTCTACATTAAGTCGAACTAAACAAAATCAATCAATATAATTGGAAACAATTCAGGAGTTATGGCCAAAAGATAAAATATACGCATCAGTGTACAAAAGAATCACTGAAAGTAAAAGCCAGAGACTGCTGAGTGCTGACACAGAAAAGACATGAATTTCCATTTAATCGTATAAACTGAGCCATGAAATTCTAAACTTGTTTCCAACTTCCAAAACCGGACACAGTCATCAAAGTCACAAGATAAAGCTGACGGAACAATGCAACTGCAAACTATGATGCTAAATTGCACCTTTGATACCTTCAAATACACCAATAGGTACAGCAATCAAACCCCAAAATATTATTCCTAATGCTGACTTCATCTAAGAGAGCCTCCCATTGACACTAGCCCCTCGCCTTTAACTCAGATCACAATCTTTCACAACCAAAATTAGCTCAATAACTAAAACAACTAATTTCAACTATTGTTCTCCTCAAATTCACCATCCACTTTTGAGGCAACAGAGGCAAAGCCATATGACTTTTGACCTAGTGCACACAAAATTACAATCACAAATTATATAAATTCACAAAGAGAATAAGCCAACACTATCACATATTAGATTCGTCAATTGATCCACACAAAGGATAATTATTATCAAATAGTAATTTTGATTGGACAAGTTTAAATTTCTTGTGAATGAATTAAGTTAGTAAATTACACTAGAACAAGGGGTGAAAGTCTATATGAAACAAAACAAAAAAAGTGAAACTCCAACTGGTGTTATCTATGTGCCTACATTTACTTGAATTAGCAGAGCACTTGCCAAGTCCTTCAACTAAAAACCCAAAGCATCCTTGCCTTTTACTTTATGTGAAACAATGCATGTCCATTTGCTAGTTCTTTCATCAATCCAAAAACAATATATAATACTAATTGACATCAAACTTCAAACCCAAAAGGGATGTTTTCTCTAGTATGTTCCTCTCATCACATCTCATTGTTTAAATTGTAAAATGAACAAAGATTCCATGACTTCCAAGATAGACAACAACATATTTATACAGAATCCAACAAAATAACCACCTTCAAAACTTTTACTCTAGATGAAAAAGTAAGAATACGTAGTTAATATAAATAGAAAAATACCTGTCAGTTTTGTTAATCCTTAAAACAGCACCAAAGTAAAATGCTACAGCAATTAGCCACGAATCACTGTGAAGTGCAACCAATGATAGCCAATCTTTCTCCGGCATGGTATCCCTAACAAAGTTAATACCTAGTGTGGGCTCAGGAACTTCCACAGGTACTTGTTCAGCCGGTACACTAACTGCCCATGTTTCATTTGGAAGTCCATATAGACACAAGTGCTCCTTCTCTGTAAGCCAAAGAAACAACGCAATTCAGTAGAATTAAAAGACGAAAAAAAGATCATCATACTTATTAGGAAAATATATCAAGAAAATATTCTCACATAATACTCATTGGTGAATACTACTAAAATGCACAAAGAAAATGATTGATTCATTAGCTAGTTCTTTGATGTTAATGGATATTAAATGGCATAAGATATTTTATGAATAGCAGTCAAAGAACAATGAAGGTTTACAAGTATATACTTCCTGCTGAGTCTAAATCAAAAATTTTCCTTGTATCAAAAAGCGATTGTGAAAAGATGCTCCCTTCATTTTCTCTTGTCCTACCTACATACCTATTGAAGGTTTCCATGTCGCAGCTTTAATCATTTTAGTTTAATCTGTTTAATTACACATTTATTGATGTTATGAAAAATTCATATTCACAAAGAACACATCAAAAACAAGCTAACATTTTGGATGAAATGGTTTTCATATTACAAATGTGTAGTAAATATAATCTTAGTTTTATTACATGTGCAAATGAACAGTAAAGATATAGTACAAACTACAAATTATACAAATACTGTTTATACATAGAACTCCAAAAAAATGCAGTCATTTATTTAGTGCTGGCATCTGTCTTGAATGCAATGCATCTCCCTTTTCAACATAAAATCTCACATGTATACTGGCATGGAGTATAGGAGACCGCATAATGCAAAGATCAAATACACTTCCACTTAAAAAGAACCTTTTCAACATAGAATCTCCCTTAAAAAGAATACGGCATGTTATGATGTATAAGACGAATACACGTACAATATATATAAGATTATATCTAGTGGGTATCTCCTTAAAAAGGAGGGTTCCCACCATCATTTATCATCTTTTCACAGAAATTTGAAACTTTTATCTCTAAAAAGCAATGAAATTTCAAAGATCGATAATAAATATGGAAGTCCAATTTTAGAAAAATTATATAATTCTAAAAATGTTTTTAAGTATAGATTTGATTTAATAAATTTATATAATTCTAAAACGTTAATACTTCTACATTTTAATTTCCAAGTGTTATTTTCCGAATCTTGTTCTTTTATTATTTTTTTGATTCTTATTATTGTAATTATCTTAATTTATGCTATATTATCAGTGTAAAATAGGGGTGTACATTTTAGGAGATAATTTAGGGATGTACATTTTAGGAGAATACTTGAGGGGTGTAAAAAAAGGGGTGTACATTTTAGGAGATAACTTGAGGGGAGTGAAGGAAAGAATAATACAGAACAAATCAAATATTCTGATTATGTACATTTTCCTATATTAGCATACAATTAGAATATTTAGGAGATGATTTAGAGATTGAAATTTTGTAAAAATAGAAGTTTTTTTATTCTTTATATTCAAGCCCTGTAAACAGAAACATTCAAGAATCAATAACAAAAAACTCTGAACCAAGAGTTATTCAACTCTTCAGTTGTAACCCAAAAAAAAGCAAGAATCTGATAAAGCAAACAAAAGAGTAGATAAAAAGGCTTACCAGGATCGCATTGCTGATAAACCTTTCGAAAGTCTGAAAATATTCAAAATAAATATTACAAAATGAATTTAATTTTTAGAAAATAAAATAGAGAAATTAATGCAATAGACACCTAAAAATGGAGATAAAAATTAATTCAAAAGGATAAAAAGAAAAATACCAGTAGTGAGAGCCTTGATTAAACCAGCGCGTCTTTTCATGAAATCACGAAAGATTTCTTTTACCTCTTTTGGCGAATTTACAGGCAATCCTTCCATTAGCGCTATCTCCGAAATCTGTCAGATTCAACTACGTGTATATTAAAGAGTACAATTTTCATGTAACAATGGCGTCGGAGCAAATTTGAATATCAAATTGATGAACAAAAACAGTAGAACATGAAAATTTAATATGAAGACGGATAAGATTAGGGTACAGAAGAGAACAATGCAGAAAAAGAATTGAGAAAAAGAGGACAAGAATGATAGAAGTAGGATTGAATCAGGGTTTTAAAGGGATTCTCTTCTACCTCTTCTCATGTTTGTTAGGGGCTCTGCCTCTAGTCTTTACAACTGAATTCTTGGTTTTATTGATGACAGGGGATTAACCAAGCACCCACAAATGACAAAATAACTCTTACTTGTAAATAAGGTTGGGTGAGGGGGAGTGAAAGACCGCGGGGGTTTAGTTAAAGAATTGAACTTAAAATTTTGCGTTCTAAATTATTGATAAATTTTTACTTTATTTTATTTTAAATTGTGGCTAAGTTAGAAAATTCGTACATGTAATGATGTATGAACTAAGAAGGATAGGATGTGAGAAGGAACAATTAGGTGAGAATTGAATCAAATATCTTTCTGAAAAGTAATACTTGTTTTTCAAATATATTTTTTTACGAATTACAGCCCAAAGTATCAATGTCTATGACGTTCAAGCTTGTTCACCAAATTCAAACAATTTCATCATCATCATCATACTTAGTGTATCCTGTTCATAGAAAACTATAATCAGCGTCTGAGGAAGGAAGAACAACGGCAGCTCATACCCATAGAGAAGAGTGCGATCAAATTTCAACCATTTTAGTGGTCAAAATTTAAGGTTAAATGGTTAAATGGTTGAATTTGAGGATTTTGCCTAACTGTTATATGCATTAATACTTTGGTGGTTGTAATTCGCAAAAAAAATAAAAGTTTAATAGTAATTCGCAAAAAAAAAAATTTAATAGTAATTCGCCAAAAGTTTAAACTTAAGGGTTGAATTTCAAAGTTTTAAAGTAATCAAATTGAAAGACCCCTCATTGAAAGTTGTATCAAACTTGATGTGAATGAGACTGTATTTGCAAGTTATTTGATAATTGATATCATTTAGATTGTTATCAAATCTCAAAATTTATGTATTTGCTTGTTGGTAATCTCAACATAAGAATTCGACTACTCTAACCGAAACAAATCAACACTATACATCACATTACCCAAACAGGTAAGGTTTTATCGGATACACATAACCTTACCCGTCTTAGTGATACATTAACAAAAATGTAATCCAAAGAATTATAGTGTTTCTATATTACTGCTGACCCCGTTTGATCTTAGCAGTGAATTGAAATAAATGTCAACAAGATCTTGAACTTAGATTTTTGAACAATAAGCTGTACAAACCGTAACTTGATGAACTTGCTTCTTCCTACCACAACTTCTCAATGTCGTGTTCGTTTTCTACTGCAGCGTGGGCATTCATAATGCAGGATATGTTCGGCTTCTGCTAGTGTGATTCCTACACATAGAGCGTGGAACCATTTATCGCATGTATCACAGCAAATCCAAAACTCACCAGGACCATCCTTCTTGCCGCATGCACCACATAGTGTTAACCCTTCATATAATTCCACCCCAGTCTCGTGTTCCTTTGGTGCCATAGTCATTTTCATAGACTTACTAGTGTGGTTCTTGGGCTGTCGTGACTGCAAAAGGGAAAAGTAAGAGAAGCATATTTACCATGATTTTGGAACGTGACAAAGTATTCGTTAAAGTGTAGAGATGTCGGAATGCAGCAACCTTTCTACTAGATTTAATTTTACTGCTGATGTTATGAGTACCGAAATAATCATTTGGTCGCTTAGAATTCCCAAGCACAACTTCCAAGACGGTAGGCAAATCGTTTATCATCTGAAATAGCTTATCCCTGAAAATATTTTACACAACTTAATATGGTGAACATCGCAAAAAGAATAATAGAAATCAGCCCATTATACTGAGGAAAACAAATCAGCCTATTAAAAATTGAAGCTCAAAAAGTAAGATGACTTGTCTGAATTCAACAATCAGAATAATTGATTAGCTTCTACATTAAGCCGAACTAAACAAAATCAATCAATGAAAATCGGAAACAATTCAGGAGTTATGACCAAAAGATAAAATATATACATTAGTCTACAAAAGAATCACTGAAAGTAAAAGCCAGAGACTGCTGAGTGCTGACACAGGAAGACATGAATTTCCATTTAATCATATAAACTGAGCCATGAAAGTCTACACTTATTTCCAACTTCCAAATCCGGACACTGTCATCAAAGTCACAAGGTCAAATTATCACATTAAGATGCTCGAGATGAGCATTGAGCTACGCCTCACCATCCCTGATCAAAAAACAACCTTGGCCACCATATAAAATTCTCTTCTTTAATTCCATTTTTAATTTACAAATATAATGCCGATAATATACACGTAAAATGCCTACAGCTACAATTCATCTTAAAATTCCCTCAACTGGGTTCAACATCCTCCCAACTAATCTTAAAGATAAAGTTGACAGAACAATGCAACTGCAAACGATGATGCTAAATTGCACCTTTGATACCTTCAAATGCACCAATAGGTACAGCAAGCAGACCCCAAAATATCATCCCTAATGCTGACTACACCTAAGAGAACCTCCCATTGACACTAGCCCCTCACGTTTAACTCAGAACACAAGACATGAAAAAATTCTTGCTAATAATGGAAAAGTTTTGGATTACAAACTTTCACAAGCAGGAGCACAACCAAAATCAGCTCAACATATAAAAAAAACTAATTTTAACTATTGTTTTCCTCAAATTCACCATCCACTTTTGAGGCAACAGCGGCAAAGCCATGACTTTTGACCCAGTGCGCACAAAATTACAATCACAAATTAGATAAACCCACAACGAGAATAAGCCAACACTATCACTATCACATATTAGATTAGTCAATTGACCCACACAAAAGATATTTTGTCTCCTGCAGCAGCCTATAAAGAAAAGTGGCAGAGAGAAGACTTTGGTTCCTTTCATCAGTTTTGCTGTAGTCACAAGGTTGCTTTACTCATTGGAAACAAACAGTGGCAAGGTGCAATATCGATCAAACAGAAGAACAAGATCATTATATCAAAAGAATGAAGGTTTAAGCTCTAGTTGACAGGTAAATGCAGCCTACAGCCCTGCACAGATCAACGCACATTCTAGATTGAATCATAGGATGAACTTCCTAAATAATGGAATATTGCTATTGTTGATATCAATACTAGAAAAGGATACTTCCTAAGCCTCACAAAAGTTGATCAATTTGGTGAAGTTACGGACCACAGAGACAATCCAGTAAAATAATAAAATTTGATTTATTAAACTTCGGAAAAGTTTTGGTGGCTCTAAAAATTAACAATTGCCACATAGTAATTTTTATTGGACAAGTTTGAATTTCTTGTAAACGAATTAAGTTAGTAAATTACACTAGAACTAGGGGTGAGAAATTATATGAAACAAAACAAAACAAAAAAGGCGAAACTCCAACTGGTGCTATGTGCCTACGTTTACTTAAATTAGCAGAGCACTTGCCAAGTCCCTCAACTAAAACCCAAAGCATCCTTGCCTTTTACTTTATGTAAAACAATTCATGTCCATTTGCTAGTTCTTTCACTAATCCAAAAACAAATGAAATACTAATTTAAATCAAACGTCAAACCCATAAAGGATGTTTTCTCTAGTATGTTCCTCTCATCACATCTCATTCTTTAAATTGAAACATGAACAAAGAGTCCATGACTTCCAAGATAGACAATAGCATATTTATACAGAATCCAACAATACAACTACCCTCAATACTTTTAATCTAGAAGGAAATGTACGCTTAAGCTTCTTTGTTAAACAAATGAGGCTACAAATTATAGAAAATTACCTGTCAATTTTCTTAATCTCAGAAAAAGAACCAAAGTAAAATGCTACAGAAATTAGCCACGAATCACAGTGAAGTGCAATCACTGTTAGCCAATCTTTTGCCGGCGCGCCATCCCTAGCTTTGTTAATACCTAGTCTGGGCTCAGGAATATTCGCAGGTACCTCTTCAGCCGGTGGACCAACTTTCCATGTTTCATTTGGATGTCCATACAGACACAAGAGATCCTTCCCTATAAGTCAAAGAACAACGCAATTCAGTAAAATTAAAAGACGAAAAAATGATCATCATACTCATTGCTGAATCCTATTAATATGCGCAAAGAAAATGATTGATTCATAAGCTAGTTCTTTGATATTAATTGATACTAAACGGCATCAGACATTTTATGTGTAGCTGTCTATTCGAGCAAGTGCCAAATCAACCTTTAGTGAAGGTGTTGGCTTGATGACTCAAGCTAATGCATATGGTGTTGTGAACAACACAAGAGGGTCTTCAGTGTGTCATGATGATGGTGCAACGAAAAACAGGAGTGAGGTGCATAAGGGTGATCTCCCTTGTTGAATGGAATCACATCTTGAGAGCTTGTCCTCAAGTGTGTGTAGTTAGTCATTAATGTATTGTTGAGTATGTTTATGAACTTAATCATCTTTTAAGGGGAGGTATCATAAGATACCTCATAAATACATTCTGTTGATTGTTTGTCATGTCTCTTGTTCATGCTCTGTTTTTCACTCATCTTTTACAAATTATTCTACTATTGATGGGTCCGAGCTACTCTCTTTCACCGTCAAAATACAATGAAGGTTTACAAGGAAATATTTCCAGCTGAGTCTAAATCAAAAATTTTCCTTGTATCAAAGAGCGATTATGAAAAAATGCTCCCTTCAATTTCTCTTGTCCTACCTATTAAAAGTTTAGTTTATTTAATTACACATTGTTGATGTTATGAAAAATTCATATTCAGAAAGAACACATCAAAAACAATGAAATTTCAAAGATCTTTAATAAATATGAAAGTTCAAATTTAGAAAAATTATATAAGTATAAAACGTGTTTAAGTATAGATTTGAGTTTATAAATTTATATAATTCTAAAACGTTAACAGTTATACATTTTGATTTTTAAGTGTTATTTTCCGAATCTTGTTGTTTTATTATTTTTATTACTCTTCTTTTTGCAATTATCTTAAATCTTAATTTTATGTTATATTTTTAGTGTAAAATAGGGGTGTACATTTTAGGAAATAATTTAGGGATGTACATTTTAGGAGATAACACGAGGGAAAGTGAAGGAAAGAATGATACAGAACAAATCAAATATACTGATTATGTATATTTTCCTATATTAGCATACAATTAGAATATTTAGGAGATGATTTAGAGATTGACATCTTGTAAATAGAGAAGAATTATTTCTTTATATTCAAACGCGTAAACAGAAACATTCAAGAATCAATAACAAAAAACTCAAACCAAGAGTTATCCAACTCTTTAGTTGTACCCCAAAAAACGAGCAAGAATCTGATAAAGCACACAAAAGAGTAGATAAAGGCTTACCAGGATCGCATAGCTGATATAACTGTCGAACGTCTGAAATTATTCAAAATAAAAATTACAAAATGAATTTAATTTTTTAGAAAATAAAATAGAGAAATAGTGCAATAAAACACCTAAAAATGGAGAAAAAAAACAAATCAAAGGGATAAAAGAAAAATACAGTAGTGAGAGCCTTGATTAAACCAGCGCGTCTTCCTCTGAAATCAATAAAGATTTCTTCTGCCGTTTTTGGCCAAGTTGCAGGCAATCCTTCAATCATCGCTATCTCCGAAATCTGTCAGATTCAACTACGTGTATATCAACGAGTACAATCTTCACGTAACAATGGCGTCGGAGCAAATTTGAATGTCAAATTGATGAACAAAACAGTAGAACATGAAAATTTAATATGAAGAATGATAAAATTAGGGTACAGAAGAGAACAATGCAGAAAAAGAATTGAGAAAAAGAGGACAAGAATGATAGTAAGGATAGAATCAGGGTTTTAAAGGGATTTTCTTCTACCTCTTCTCATGTTAGTTAGGGGGTCCGCCTCTGGTGTTTACAACTAAATTTTGGGTTTTTTAAATGACGAAACAACTCTACTTCTAAACAAGGGAGGCTGAGGGCAGTGAAAGACGATCAGTTTAGTTGAGAATTGAACTTAAAATTTTAGCCCAAAATTATTGATGATTTTTATTTTATTTTATTTTAAAATTTTGGGCTTACATGTAAATGTGTAAGAGTTAAGAAGGGAAAATTTTATTTTTTAAGGGATATTGTACATGTTATACAGTAGGCATAAACTTTTAAAAAAATTAATAGTAGCATATCTTAAAAAAAATTCCACAAAATAGCATTATATTTTTATAATTCAAGCAGAGAAACATTATGAATCAAAAAACGTTTGATTTTTTCATTATCTTGAAAATTTTCCTTTTTACCCTTGTCTTCTTCTTCAATTATCATTTTCTTCCATCCATTCCTTCAATTACATAGAAGATGCCATAATTTGCCATGGAAATTGAAACAAAGAATAAGTAAAGAGATTAAGAAAAGGGTTTATACTTGTCCTGAATCTAATTGTGTTCATCATGATCCTTCAAGAGCTTTGGGTGATTTGACTGGAATTAAGAAACATTTTTGTAGAAAACATGGTGAAAAGAAATGGAAATGTGAAAATTGTTAGTAATATGCTATTCAATCTGATTGGAAAGTTCATATTAAGATTTGTGGTACCACACAGTATAAGTGTGATTGTGGAACAATTTTTTCAAGGTTTTTTGACCCTTTTTTTCCCCTTTTTTTTGGTTTTTTCATTTTAGGTAAAATTGTTTGGTATTTAATTTTGTTGGGATTTGTTGATTTATGTAGGAGGGATAGTTTTATCACACACAGAGCATTCTGTGATATGCTTTAGCTGAAGAAAATGCAAGAAATCATCGTCCTCCTAATCCTATAAATAGCAATAACAACAAATAAGATGGAATTGGATTCAAAAGCTTCTGTTGCTGAAGAAAGTGCAGAAGATCATCGTCCTCCTAATCTCAACCCAACTTGAAAAGGAATGGATGAAAGAGGAAGATGAAGAAGATGGATGAAAAAGAACACAAGGACAAAAGGGAAATTTTAAAAGATAACGAAAAATTAAATTTTTTTATTCATAATGGTACGGCAGCTTGAATTCCAAAAGCACAATACTATTTTGTGGAATTTTTTTTAAAATTTGTTATGAATCGGTCTTTTCAAAAGTTCGTATTTACCGTATAGAATATCCAAATTTTATCTCAAAGAGGATGTGGGAAAGAACAATTAGGTGAGAAGAACTAAAAATCTTTCTGAAAAAGTAATACTTATTTTCCGAATGTTTTTTTCACGAATTACGGCCCAAAGTATCAATGTGTTCAAGCATGTTCACCGGATTCCAACCATTTAAGTGTTTGAAATTTAAGGTTAAATGGTCAGATCCGAGGATTTCACCTAAATGCTGTATACATTAATACTGATTGTAATTCCGTAAAAAAACATCGAAGAGAACAATGCAGAAACAGAATCGAGAAAATGAGTTCTACCTTGTTCGGCGAATTTACAGGCGATCCTTCCACCATCGCAATCTCCGAAATCTGTCAGATTCAACTACGTGTACATCAACGAGTACAGTTTTCATGTAACAATGGCGTCGGAGCAAATTTGAA